>NC_089791.1:53247882-53250382 GCF_040412425.1 Macrobrachium rosenbergii | reverse complement strand
TATATATATATATATATATATATTCTTTCTCTCATATACACACACACAAACATATATATATAAATTACATAATATATATATATATGAGATATATATATATATATAATATACAACATCATATATATCTTCAAAACGTGTTCACTGATAACTACAACATCATACACATCTTCAAAACCAAAACAAAAAACAAGATAAAAAAATAAAAAAAATAAAGGGACAGAGGAAATAAACGAAAATGACCTACAAAGCAGACCAAACCTCCACAGCCTCTATTACGGTTACTGTATCTTTTTTTTTTCGTTCAGCCATCTCAAATCCATAATCCTTTTTCATCCTTTCATCACAAAAGGAAGAACCGCTTGTTAACTGTTCAAGATTTCCAGAGTGCTGCGCTTGTTTTCGTTGCAATTATTCAGTAGAAATATATATATGTAAAGACTATCTGTATCTAGAAATATATATATATATAGACTATCTATATATAATATACATATAAATACATATATATATATATATATATATATATACATACACACATATGTGTCTATATACACGTATGTATGTATATATACACATATGTGTGTATATAAACACGTATGTATGTATATGTTTGTGTATATATGTGTATACATATAATGTATATATTTTATATAACTACTGGGTTGGCATGTAAAGACTATCTGTATCTAACACACACACAAATACATATATATACATGCGTGTATGTATATATACACATATGTGTGTATGTGTATATATACAGTATATATACATGTATGTATGTATATGTTTGTGTATATATATGTATACATACAATGTATATATTTTTATATAACTACTGGGTTGGCATGTAAGCATAAACAGTTCAACCTTTATTAATAAACTCATTTGGCTATATACTTGCATTTACTTATTTCATTGAAAAAATTGCTGTTCAAATATCAACCTAGTCATTAATGAACCAAGAAAAATATTACCAATCACTGACTGGGTTACTGATGATACACAACAAGGTTTGCGGTCCCATAACCTATCGAAAGGAAACGATGAAAGAGGAAAAGCACACATACACATACACACAAACATGCTCTAACCACGTGAGACGAGTGGAAACGCGGTAATGGCTGCTAATGTTTCAGCAGGTGACCTATGCGGAACCACCAAACATCTCCCACCTCTAAATCAGTCCAATCACGTGGAAGAGAAAAATTTATGAAGGCCAGAGCGAGGGTTGACCTCGGTACCCACAGAATGGCCGTCAACATTTACCTATCAAAATGCCTATCTACATTAACCTATCAACATCCTGTGGTTTGCCAAGCCAAGTGGAGGGAATGAACAATGTAACCTGGTAAAATAAGGTGGAAAGTTTGTATCTTTTTCGCAGTAAATAGCAGAAGACAGAGAACTTGTTGGAGGGGTAGAATTGCTTCAATATAAGAAAAAAAGTTTATAATTTTTAACGGAAATATGAAACAACTTGAAACAGCTTCATATCTTGCGACTGTTTGTATTTATTTAAGAAATCTCCTTCTAAAATCAACAGTCAAGGAAATGGTAATTAGCAAACGATCAAGAAGTTAATTTGATCCTGAAACGACTTTTCTTCAGGGAAAATACATATTGATGAATATCATTTTTTAACATCGATTCTGGAGTCAACGATTCTACAAGGAAAATGCATACTGATGAATATCATTTTTTTTTTTACATAGATTCTAAAGCCAACGATTCTACAGGGAAAAATGCATACTGCTGAATATCATATTTTTACAAACAGAAAATAATACTCATACAATGGAGCTTATGCAATTAGGAAAAAAGAAGCGTCTTTGCTATAAAGGAACCACGAGACTCGATGGCCACTTCGCAAATGGATGAGAGTACATAAGGACAAACCCCGCCCTAAGACGTGCTCCAAAATGCAATAGGCGACATAACGGTGTCACTGACCGATATGGGATCTGACGTATCTTGTGGGATGGAAAGCCAGGCACATGGGCAAAACAAAGCATGCATGATAAGTTGTTAAGAACTGGAACTGGCAACAAAATTCAAGCCAAAGGTCAACCTATGAGGTTATTCAGAGCTGTAATGGAAATTGAGAATAAAAAGGCCTTAAGGGTGTAACAGGAGGAAAACCTCGCAGTTGCACTATGAAACAATTGTTAGGAGAGGGTTAGGTGAAAGTAAGATGGAAAGAAGAGAATATGAACGGAGATGCAGTCAAAGGAATGAAAGGGGTTGCAGCTAGGAGCCGAAGGGACCCCGACAAGAACCTTAAGTAACGCCTTCAGTGCACCACGTGAGGTGCACTGATTGCACTACCCCCTATGGGGCCAAGTTGTTAGGGACCTAAGAATATGTTTCAGGGGGCGTTTGTGAACCAAAGACCGTACAATATGGATTCCTGAATGAGAGTAAGGGGAATTCTCCATTGCTCCACACTAAATGGACCTAACCAACCTCTCTCTCTCTCTCTCTCTCTCTCTCTCTCTCT
>NC_089791.1:53145382-53245382 GCF_040412425.1 Macrobrachium rosenbergii | reverse complement strand
ACGAATATAATATATACGTTCATTTCCAAACGACGTCTTGAAATATGTACTACACACAGCAGTGAATATGACCCTTATATATCTGTGAGCGCGCACGATTATGCAAATCAGAAAACCTGTTCCCCCCGAAAGGGTAAAGGCAGCAACACCACTGATTTGTTAACGTCAAAAGAAAGAAAAAACCATCTTTGAGAACTACCGTGTTTAAAAATCTTGACATGAACATTGGACAAAATAAAATATTATATACCGAATGCAAAAACCACGAATAACATTCATGAATACATAAAAAAATGGAAAACATTCTGAATGACTGATTTTAAAAATCGATAAAAAACATCAATTGAAAAACCACGAAACACGAAAAATACACGACCGAAAAACGCCGACGTGAATATTAGTCAATATTTGTTATTAAATACAGAAACACATAAAACCCATGAATAAGGAACAAATACAAATTGAAAAATGATTCTAGTGATTTATAATTAAGGAAAGCATAAAAACAAACAATGAATCGAATCACTTATAATAAAAAATCAGTAAAAGAAATATCAATATTTTTTTTAAATAACACGAAATAAAAATAAAAATTGATAAATGAATCAAATGATTGATAATTTTAAAAAATTAGTAAAAAAAAATCAATAAAAAATAAACAAACACGAAATGAAGAATAAAACTGAAAAATGATTCGAATGATTGATAATTTTAGAAAATCAGTAAAAAAAATCAATACAAAAACGAAATAAAAAACAGGAAAAAACGAATAAAAATTGAAAAACGAACCGAATGATTTTTAAGTAAAAACCAATAAAAAATCAACAAGAAAATTAAGCACAATCATCACGAAACAAGAAACAAACACACGATACAGAAAACTCATCCGATCGCAGCAACTTCCCGAACAAGCTGATTAATCACTTAATAAAACCCAGAGGAACAAAACGATTAGCATCATAGAAATCTACCCGGCTGAGCACACGAGGAAATTCCGACCACACCCATCATTACATAACCGCCAGATTATCCACCCACGCACCATCGGGCAGCCGTCCGCCCATCCTACCCCCATTTCTCCGCCCGCGGGGAGAGAAAAGGGGCGTGGTCGCAAGCAGGACGATCTTCCTAGTATGGAATCTCTCTCTCTCTCATTACGTGTGTATTAGGGCGCGGTGACCCCGATTTGTTTCATACATGCCTCATGCATCTATTGCTGAATTTATGGATGACGTCGGGGTTTACTTATATTTTATCTATTTATTTATTAAATTGTCAATCTATTTTTTCTCTTCTAACAACTGATCTGCTCTTTCTGTATTTCCTATTACCTTCTGCTACTTAAAAATGAACACCTTAATACTCTTTGTAGGCTTGAATTTCAAGTCAATGGCTCCTGTGATGGGCTTGTTCCATATGAATAGGGTTCATCTTCTGAATAATAATAATAATAATAATAATAATAATAATAATAATAATAATAATAATAATATTACCAGGTAGTGAAACTATAGTAGAACTTTTAAGAGACATCGGTTCATTTACGAAGTTGGTTCATGAATCATGATCACACGACATTTTAAATCGCAGCTTTTATATTATAAAGTAATATATATATATATATATATATATATATATATATATATATATATATATATATATATATATATATATATATATATATAATATAATATAAAAAAATCTATCAAAAATTAAGTGATGCCGCCGCTCTAACTCTAGGATGAAGAGCAGAACCTCTGCTCTTCATAACAGAAAAAAAAAAAACACGTAGAGCTGGATCTACAGTACGCCAAGAAAATCCTGAACCTGCGGACGCGAGCGACCGCTAAGAACAAAACAATGACAGGCGAACCGTTTTCAGCGAGATCTATTAGACCAATGAACGCGGCCGGATTCTAACACGATCAGAGGACTCAGAGAGAGAGAGAGAAGGAGGAGGAGGAGGAGGAGGAGGAGGAGGAGGAGGAGGAGGGAGGAGGAGGAGGAGGAGGAGAGGAGGCTGAGAGATAAAGGGGCAGAAATGAAACTACGCATGAAACTCTCAGCTCCCCTCCTCCTTCCCAAAACAGGAGAGAAAAACTTGTTTGGTGTAGTACGAAGAGAAAAAAACCCTCAGTAACTTGCCACAGACCTCAGGAGTCAGAGCTGCAGAGTTTCACAATCCCCCCGCCATCAGATGATGTCAGAAAGACAAAAATAATCTTAAGAGCCATTACAGTTCCTGTGTTAGCAAATCTCTTAAGCCAGATCTATGTAAGTGAAATTTAAGCTGTCAAGCCAAGCACTGGGGCACTTTCGGCCATTCAGCGCTAAGGGGGAGCAAAAAGACAGAGTTTGAGTGATTGGACAGCAAGATGAAGGAATCCCGAAAGTAAGAGATGAAGTACAAGGATCTAAATGTGGAACTGGGAAACAACCCAACAGTTGCTCTAAGAAGTAAGAGTTAAAGAGGTTGGACAACAAAATAGAAGAAGGAAGGAAGAATAATGGTGTCTGGATACAGCCTGAGGAAGATAACATATCCAGTAACAATAATAGTAAAAGACAAATTGCAACTTTGAGAAACAACTGAAAGTAGAAAATCCGAAGCGAAAATATAAAAAAATATTATGTTGAAGGTTTGCAGTATTTAAAACAGCGCTGTCAAGGTATTCGTCAAACGTAGACGACCCTGGCGAAAGATAAAAGTTATCTTTCCCAGATAGTGACTCCCAGCAAAGTTCGGGGGTCGTTATCTAGGACTAATATTTCTTGGGGTCATTATCTTTATGATATTCACAGTCTTTTGTCTATGTTTTCACGGTAATCCGCAACGGGATTGTACTAAACACGCCGCAAAGGTGAATACATACCGGTTTAAAACCCTTGGGGGTCACTATCTAGGAAAGATCCGAAAAACGATAGAAAAAAGAAAGCTAGATGTAAGACAGGGTAGCCTCAGTTGCAGGCAACAACACCAAGAACCCGAAAGAATTTCTCAATTTCTTCGTCTCTTTCCCCGAGCTAAATAGCATCATTTTGGCCAATATGGCTTCTTCGTACGAGGGTCTTATGTAATCATCTCATGGTCCTTAACAGAGAGCTGGGGCCTGGAGAAGTGACCCAAATAGGTAAGCGACAGCGGTAACGGCAGTAAAGCTCACACCAGTCCATTGCAGATGCAATGCGAGAGTTACAGTAGACTAAAAATGAAGGAAAATAAAATGAAAGCGTGAAGCGTGCTTTTGGCCTTAGATGAGAAATCAGTCTTCCGACATTTCATCACTTTAAACTTATACTTACGTTTTTATATTTTCACTTGTAATTCTACAATGACAAAGGTGATTTGTGCTCTTGGCCTTAGATCAGAAATCAATCTCTGACATTGCAAAACTTTGAACATATACTTAGGTTTTGATCATTTTCCTCTGTAACTCTACAATGGAGGACCATGAGGTGGGCAATACAATGCCCTTACTCAGCCAAGCGTCCCCGCCCTCCCCCCAAAAAAATTAAATCAAGAATCAAAGAGAAAAAAAGTTAAGAGCTTTCAACTCTAAAAAATGTAGTTCTGCTATTTCCATTAAGTTATTGTCATACGAAATATCTTTGTGAACCTTCACATAAAAGGGAAAACGTGTGTGTTTTGTGTGTGTGTGTGTATATGGTGTGTGTGCGTGTACTATATATTATATATTTATATATATATATATATATATATATATATATATATATATATATATATATATATATAATAAATAAATAAATACATAAATAGATATATAAAATATATATGTAATATATATGTATATGTATATACATGTAATTATATATACATATATACACACACATATATATATGTATATATATATATACACATATTTATACATATGTGTGTGTGTGTGAATGAGAGAGCGAGAGAGGAAAAGCCAATACACGAGCCTTCTTGATGTTTAATCACCGAAGAAAAAAAGCACAATTAACTCAGTCATTCCAGTTTGTTTACCAAGGGAGTGACTCTTTCTTTTGCCATTGGCTGCTGCTCCCAAACTCGATGCAATTGCTAATGCATGCAACTCCTCCGATGCACAGAACTGAATGCAATCCCAGTGCATGACTGCTCTTTTAATTTAGCAATTAATAATTAGAGTTATGCAATCCCAGTGCATGACTGCTCTTTTAATTTAGCAATTAGTAATCAGAGTTATGTTAAAACCACTTTTAAACGAAGAACGACAACCATCTGAGTAGGATGTATTATTATGATTATTATTCTTCAAAACTGACCGATATTCCTAATCAGTTATATTATAATAATCTATAAACGAGGAATGACAGCCATTTGAATAGGGAGTATTATTATAATTATTATTCCTCAAAATCGACCGACAGTCCTAACTGGAGTTACTGTGTATATATTACAATAATTTATAAGCGACGAATGACAACCATTTGAATATGGTGTATTATTATTATTATTATTATTATTATTATTATTATTATTATTATTATTATTATTCAAAACATACCGATGTTCCTAATTCGAGTTATATTACAATAATTTTTAAACGAAGAATGACAACCATTTGAATACGGTGTATTATTATTATTATTATTATTATTATTCTTCAAAACCGATCTATATTCTTTTGAAACCAGCCTAAATGCCATTAGCTTTCAAACTGAGCTTCCGGACACTAGAAAATGGGAGAATAAATAAATTAAATAAACAAACAAACACGGGAACACATACACGAACAAGAAAAACAAAGGCAATGGTCGCATGGCCCTTGCAAGTAATGTAACCACCCCTAAAATCTTATTGTTCCATATTTCTATAACGATACAAATTCATGTATATATTAATTCATTTGCTGCGTTATCTATTTTTCCTTAATTCTTATTTTCATCATCTTTCAGTTATATTTTCGTCTCCATCTAGTCTTATTTGTTTACATAATACTATGGACGTTTTATTAATTTGCTCAAGAAGCCCGCGTGAACAAAATTTGAATTTATTAGCTGTCCGGATCAAGCTGAAATCTTATAGATCTTCCTATTCGTTTGATAGAAATGGCACAATCGCACAAAGATTAAATTCTGTTTAATCCTGTATTTACAGTTGAATCCGGACTGTAGTCAGCTCATCCTTTGTACACCTCTACGCAACATTTCACTGAAAATCTTACATAACCCTTCCCTGAAGTCCATAGCGAACTTTACACGTTATACCGTGGACGGACAAACAAACGGACACAGACAGTTAAAACATATACGATTTATAAAACATATACATTTTATAACCTACGTCCACCCGCTCTGGCAGAGGCAACAATAAACAATAATAAACAAGTAATAAATGCGCCGAAGTTTCTTCGGTGCAGTCAGCTTTCTGTACGCGCTACAGCGTATAATCAGGCCACCGAACAACGCAGATCTATCTTTCGGTGGTCTCGGGTATAATGCTGTATGAGCCGCGGCCCATGAAACTTTAACCAAGGGCCGGTGGTGGCCTATCCTACATAGTTGCCAGAACCACGATTATGACTAACTTGAACCTTCAATAAAATAAAAACTACTGAGGAGGCTAGAGGGCTGCAATTTGTTATGTTTGATGATTGGAGGGTGGACGATCAACATATCAATTTGCAGCCCTCTGGCCTCAATAGTTTTTAAGATCTGAGGGCGGACAGAAAAAGTGCAGACGACAGACAATGCCGGCACAATAGTTTTCTTTCTCAGAAACTAAAAGCACAACGTGATGAAGGCAAATTCGTAATGCTACGAGGGACTTTAATCCCGATAAAAGGAGGCAGTTCAGGCATGCGCATCCCTTCTGATATGACCGCGCAGCCTCAGGCAAGCATAAACGTCGCTTCCTTCCTGCATCTGTCACTCCCCAAGGGGTCTGGGCTGTAATTTAAACATTTCTCGGAAGCGGCAAGCATGACGGCCATACTGTACAGCTCCTTGTCTTCCACTGACCGAAGGTGAGAGAAGTGTCCTGAAGTCAAAACACTGACGGAGACGTCTCGGGACAAAATAATAAAAAGATAAGCCAAAGTTCCTTCGGCGCAATCAAGTTTTCTGAACAGCGTATAATGCTGTAAGAAACTCTCAGCCACGGCCCAAGAAACTCTCAGCCGGCCGTGGTAGCCTGTCTGTTGCGCTGCCAAACGCACGATCTTGGCTAACTTTAACCTTAAATAAAATTAAAAAACTACTGATGCTAAAGGGCTGCAAGTTGGTATGTTTGATGATTGGAGGGTGGATGATCAACATGCCAATTTTTGATCCTAACTCGGTAGTTTTTAAGATCTGAGGGCGGACAGAAAAAGTGCCGATGGACAGAATACAAAGCCATATCTCAGTTTTTCTTTTACAGAAAACTACAAAACAGAAGAGTACATTTATTCGGGTGATTGTGGAACAGCGGGACACAGTCTCCCTGATAGTGCTTTGGATGCTGAAGAACTTAATCTTAAAAAAAAAAAAAGAAATGGTTCTGAGATGCTACTTCTTAGTGTTTCTTTTGTGATGCATTTATCTTAATCCATACATTATAAATTTCTCACCGTTATATAATATATACATATATACATATATATATATATATATATATATTATAGAGAGAGAGAGAGAGAGAGAGAGAGAGAGAGAGAGAGAGAGAGAGAGATCTTCCCAGCCACAGGCCAGGTGTACTTGTGAGAAATTAACCAATTCACATGAAAAAAAACTCAAATAAAAGGTCAATGACTAATTTTCTGTAGGCATTGGTTTTTAACATGAGGAAACATTTCTATATATTACATAACTAAACCCTCACAGAATAGAAGACCCTCGTGTATGGTGGGATAAGAGCAGAAATGGCAACGCACAAACAAAGCCGCATTAACGTTCACTGGCATGAAACAAAGTTTACCTGACCGACAAATAATACATTATTATTATTATTATATTATTATTCAGAAGACCAAAAGAGCTAAGCAGGCCAGACAAACTTGAGCAGAAGTAACAGAGGAACTTTGGCTACAACTAAAAATGTGGAAGAACAGTCTGCCTAGTGGAACCTTCTGATCTCCATACGCTTTGAAGAGGAGCAAGAGCATTCCTGCTCTCTGCTGCTGCGACCTCTCCTGGATTCAGGTGTACCGGTCTTAGATTTCTATTCACTCAAGTTTATTTAAATATCACGTTCTCCTACAACTTGTCTCGCTTTCTCTGCAGGCTGATTTCCCTTTGGGGTCCTCTTGGGTTAATTATAGCCTGCTGACTCTCTCCATAAGGATTTTCAGCAGGTTTAAAGAAAGAGATACTGCAACCAATAAAGCAACACATTCTCGCTCATCTCCAGAGCGCAGGCCCAAGGAGGCCGCCACGAGAAATCTTCTTCTTCATGCTTATAAGTTACAGCAATAATTACTACATTAGCGTAACTGATGAGCCTCATCGTCAGGCATGGAATCATTTGTTAGTCCCCGTCCTCGTCTACAACGACCCCTGGATGAGGTCCTTCTTCCTTTCTGAGTTTAGATCAATATTGCACGCAGCGTTTAGATTGATGAATGGTTATCGGGCGTCACGTGACCACCTCAGTCACTGACGCCTGTGCCTGCATTTCAATCGACAGGTTTTCGTCACTGGTACTCTTAACATAATTAACTGTGCACGTTCGAGCAATATTAATATCTAGTAAAATGAATCCACTGAAAAACATAATTAATTGTGCACGTTCAAGCACTATTTATATCTAGTAAAATGAATCCATTGCGCTCAGTGATTAGACTAGAACAGAATACAGAATTTAGGCAAAAGGCCAAGCAAGCGTCGAGACCTAAGTTGAGGAGTTCAACTCTGAAACGGAAATTGATAGTAAAGAGGGTTTGAAAGGTGTAAACAGGAGGAAAACCTCGCAGTTGCACTATGAATCAACTATTAGGAGAGAGTTCAGGAAAGAAAGATGGAAAAAAGAGAATGTGAAAGGAGGTATAGCAAAAGGAATGATAGGGGCTGCAGCTAGGGACCTAAGGGACGCTGCAAAGAACCGTAAGTAATGCTGTGTATGTATATATCTATATATATATATATATATATGTGTATATATATATATATATATATATATATGTATATATATATATACTATATATATATATATATATATATATATATATATATATATATATCCAATACAACACAATTGAAGGAACGCGTGCTTCCATATATAATATCACTATAAGTCCATATGGACTTATATGATATATATATATATATATATATAATGATATATATATATATATTATATATATATATATACATATATATATATATATATATATATTATATATATATCTGTATACATATGTATATATATATATATAATATATATTTAATATATATTATATACATTTAATATATACATATATGTATACATACACTTATACTTATATATATACATATATATATTCTAAATTTAACTGATTTAAGAAGCGGGATTATAAATGAGAGATAGATCAAAGGGATTATAAATTAGAGATAGATCAAAGTATAACACTTTTATCTTTATCCAATCTCCAATCAGTTACATCCTCTGTATACAGAGATACAATTAGGAAACTTTCCAAAGTGAAAAGTGTCAGACCGTTATTTGTCCGAAAAAAAAAGTTAAAACATAAATTCCCAAAAGGAGAATTATCACGGACTTATTTGCCTACTTTACCGAGATAGTTAAAGATGGCTCGCTCTTTTTGTAAACCTGAATTGTGAGAATATGAAAGACGGCCACGCAGATTCGCTTAATAATGAGGTCGTTAAACTTGAACCTCCAAAAAAGGTGAGAAATCTGTACGCCCCTTACAGTTTCAACCCATAAGGGAAAATTGATCCACTTTTTAAACGAAAGCGCATAAAATTACATGGCCAAGAAGTGAGGAACAGAAAAAATAAGATGAAGAAAAATAATTGGACGTCTGCGACAGAATTCAGAATTACAACCCGGATTAAATGTGGACTTTTTGGAAGAAAACTTCATCATTACGTGAGAGCATCGGACTATTCTGACTGTAATTCAGTTTAATTTACATACAACACCGAAAAATTTGAAAAACACATTTTATCTATATTATATATATTATATATATATACATATTTATAATATATATATATATACATTATATATATATATATATATATATATATATATATATATATATATATTTATAATATAATATATATATATGTATGCACATATAGATACATATACATATATATAATATATATACACATTTATTTATAATATAATACACACAGTATATATATATATAAATATATATGTATAGTATATATATACACATATATACATATATATATATATTTATAATATATATATATACAGTATATATATTATATATATATATATATATATATATATATATATATATATATATATATATATATATATATATATATATCTCTTATTGGGATGGAATTACAAGACACCTGCCCTTCTTCCAACACACCTGCAGCCTATCACAGTCGTCTATCTGCCACCAACTATATTCGCTGCTTAGGTCAACGAAGGCGCAATGATTAACATAGTGCGCCCAATACCAGTCTCCCTCTATCGGGAATATAGATGTGAGCGTGTGTGTGTGTGTGTGTGTGTGTTGTGCGCGTGAGTGTGTTGAAAGACAGACGGTGGTAGGCCTATGAATAACATACAAAATCACCTGCAACCCTATGCAGCCATTTTCAATGACGAAGAACAAACATTCGCTCTTCCGTTAAAACTGACAATTTAGGAAGAGGGCCACTCGAAGAAAAAAAGAACCTTTTGGTCCAGTTTTTCACGTCAGTCCTTTGGGTCCACTAAACAGGTTCCCCCAACCATCGTCACCACAGAAATATTTCGAGAACAAAATGGCGAATCGATGAATTCGTACCAAAGTAAAAAAAAAAAAAAAATTATTCTTCCTACTTTTGAAACTGAAATATAGTATTTAGGCCAAAGGTTAAGCGACGTTGACCTATGATGAGGTCAATCAACACCGAAAATGTTGACCCAATTGTTAGGAGAGGGTGGAAAGTAAGAAGTGACAGAAGATAATAGGAAATACAGAAAGAAGAGAAAAAATAAATCAATAAATTAATAGATAAATATATAAAAGTCATAAAAGTTCATGCATAATGAATAAAAAGAAAAAAATCATAAATGAAGATTGCGCTAAAGAGAGGCAAGTTCATGCATAAATGAATAGCAAAGGAAAATCATAATACAACATCGGATACTGAAGGATTATATATCAACTAAACTGAAATATATTGGTGGCAGTAGGGGATTAATAATGACATCATGATCATTGTTGCTTTCTCTCTCTCTTCTCTATACCTTTGGCTATCAGGACTCCCACCTCCAATGAGAGAGATTTAGTTAAACTACAACATTTTCTCAGACCGTGTCTAGTAAGTGAACTTGGATTCATATATCCATTCACGCTTCTAATCCCAAAATTATCATCGAGAATTTTTAAAGTGATAAATGGATCGGTACTAAGAATCTCGAACACTCGACACAGCACTTCCAATGATCAGTCCTTTGTATTGTAAAATATATATATATACATGATATATTATATATATATATATATATATATATATATATATATATATATACTCTCTTCTCTGCTATATATATATATATATAGCTGTATATCTGCTATTTATAGATATAGGAGAGAGACATAGAGACATATATATATATATATATAGTTAAAATAGGTATATATATATTTTCTCTTTTATTTCTTCTTCTTTTTCGTGCTTTTTATTTTGTATGGGTCGATGCCTTCTTTGAGGACTTGATTTGGCTTTGGGGTAGCCAAGTCTCGATCGGCTTGCCATATATGTTCATGTATCATACAGACTAACCCTTTCTCCCAGGGAGTTGTTGTTCCGGGTAGGTATCGAGACGTGTGAGATGTTGTTATGTTTTTTTAGAAGATGTTTTACTGTTTGTGTGTGATAAATGGATCGTTGATTACATACACTGAAGTATCTACACGGATAACAAACATCCGCCTCTCTGATCAGTCGGCTGCGGATTTTTCCAATGATTGAAGTCAGCTGCGGTAACCACTGTGCCATCATATATATATATATATATATATATATATATATATATATATATATATATATATATAATATATATATATTTATATATATAGTGGTTACCGTGGACTGGAGTCACTGGAAGGTACTGTGTCGAGTGTTTGAGATTCTTCAGTACCGATCCATTTATCACTTTAAAAAATTCTCCTTCGATGATAATTCCCCTTTGGGGATACTCCCGAAGATGCGTGATAGTGGAGATAAACGATAATTTTAGCTTTATGATAATATACAGTATGTATGTATGTATATATATATATATATATATATATATATATATATATATATATATATATGTATGTGTGTATGTATGTATGTATAATGTATATATATATGGATACATTCATGAAAAAATAAAAGAGAAAAAGCTGTGGATCTATTTTAACTAAAAACTCTCTCTCTCTCTCTCTCTCTCTCTCTCTCTCTCTCTCTCTCTCTCTCTCTCTCTCAAATAAAAACCATCTCATGTACATCTCCGGGGGGTGAGGGTGGTTGAAACCCCACTTAGAGATCCTGTACAGTAGCGGACAACAAGAGAAAGAGATGCGGCGTCTTCTTTTGAACCTGATCAACGCGCTGAACAAAACACGTCCATATATCTAAACAACCGCTGTTGACAATGATAACTTCACCACCGACCAACAGACGGCACCACTGTTCAACTATTTGTCTTTCCACGACCAATTGACCAACCTATCATTAAACTCTCGTGGTCTGGGATAACAAGAGAGAAGAGAGAGAGAGAGAGAGAGAGAGAGAGAGAGAGAGAGAGAGAGAGAGAGATTCTATGACTTTTCTGTGCAGAGATATGGCATGAAACATTTTGGCAGAGATGAAGATGACACGGGGTGTTTGAAAGAGCATCTACATTCTGCAACCTTCTTCTGCACACACACACACACACAGATTGTACAACCTTCCTGTGCAGAGATTACATAAAACATTTTTGGCAGAGAGGAAGATTACGTGGAGTGCTTGAGAGAGTACCTGCATCCTTCTTCTATGAGAGAGAGAGAGAGAGAGAGAGAGAGAGAGAGAGAGAGAGAGAGAATTATCTGTAATATCTTAAAAAAAATCCGAGTGTCTTCATGAGACCGTTTAGCCTTGAATTGAAATGACAACTTATGAAAGAGGACAAGAGTTACGTGACCGCAAAAAGCGTGATTTTATTATTTTTATACGATCGGTTTAATAAAGGTTTTAACACCTTGATGGCTTTGACACGATCAGAATTATCAAGTGAATAACGGTCCGTCCTTAGATTATCTAATTACGCGAGAATGGTTTCATTTGGTTCGAAGAAGCCATATGGAGGGGCCTGGTATATGCAGTTACGCAGTAATGCTTCGAGAGGTGGATCCCCCTTATCCCCCCTCACCCCAACATAAACACACAAAAACACACACACACACAAACACACACCCCTCTCCTCCTCCCCTCCACAGGTGTGGTAATTAGAAAAGGTGCATCAGTTACGTGTCCCGTATATCTAATTTACCTTCTTTTTTCGACAAGAAGACCTAACTACATATTAATTGAAAGAAAGAATTTATATTTTTCGCAAACTCTCTCGTTGTCAGGAACTGAGCTCACCTTCATTATTTGATTCTTTTATAGAACGTCGGTCTTGAAACCCGAAATTACAATGCGTCGGGTTTCAGGTGACAAGCAAATGCAGGGGCCGAGTTTTCCCTGGCTGGAGTTCCGGACAATAGTTACGAATTAAAAATTTTTCCAGAAATGTCGCCCTAATTTCCCCCGAAATGTCCGATAGCTACGAATTAAAATTTTTCTCCAGAATGACGCCCTAATTTCTCCGAAATGTCCGGCCAGGTTCCTGTGCGCTCACTAGGGCGTGGAGAAATGACAAGGCAAGTACATCACAGGGCTCGTTTACACTCACCGGTTTCCAAGGAAAACCTTCAGGATTTTCCCTGGACGGAAACGGTGTCACCCAACTTTTCCAGTGAAGCAACTGTCGCTACTAGAACCAGAATGACGCTAAAAAATCCCTGTGTTTTTTTACCCTCGTTTATACGAGTAGAAATTTTTCTTGGACGGGAAAGGTGTTACCCAATTTTTTCCATGAAGCAATTGTAGCTAGTAGAAGCAGAATGATGCTCAAAGATGCCTTTTTAGTTTTCTGCAAAGAAAACTACTGAGATAACTGTCTGCCCGTCTGCACTTTTTCTGCCAACCCTCAGATCTTAAAACTACTGAGGCTAGAGGCTGCAAATTGGTATGTTGATCATCCACCTCAATCATGAAACATACCAAATTGCAGCCCTCTAACATAGTAGACCTGACCCTAGGTTAAAGTTAATGATCGTGCATCTGGCACCGCTATAGGTGCCAATAACATAAGCCACCCAGGTTCGTGGCTGGAAGTTTCATGGATCGCGGCTGAGTTTCATGGGCCATGGCTGAGAGTTTCATAAAGCATTATACGCTGTACAGAAAACTCGGATGCGCCGAAGAAACTTCGGCGCATTTTTTACTGTTTTTTTGTCGTTTATACGACCAGAAAATTTGATCTAACGGGCCGCTACCTCGTAGCAGTAAGAAAAGGGCCTTAGTCACTCCCCTTCAGGCTTATCATTTGCGAGACCAGACGAACGTACCACAAGACAAATTCGGAAGTTACCGAATGCTGGCGTTACTACCCCTTAATCTATTCACCATTTTTGTTTCCAGCGACTCGCAATTTTGAGTTGATTTCCTGGTATCTCCCGAGAGACATCAAACCATCCTTACTTTAACCTTCTCGTCCACTAGAAGACACCAGGGTCCACTGTTGTCGATGACTGAAGAAGGAACACTTCTCTCTCTCTCTCTCTCTCTCTCTCTCTCTCTCTCTCTCTCTCTCTCTCTCTCACGTCATTCTAAGATCAAGACAGGAAGTTCTCTCTCTTTCTCTCGTCATTCTAAATCAAGACAGGGAAGTTCTCTCTCTCTCTCTCTCTCTCTCTCTCTCTCTCTCTCTCTCTCTCTCTCTCTCTCATCATTCTAAATCAAGACAGGAAGTTCTCTCTCTCTCTCTCTCTCTCTCTCTCTCTCTCTCTCTCTCTCTCTCTCTCTCTCTCTCTCTCTCTCTCTCTCTCGTCATTCTAAATCAAGACAGGGAGGTTCTCTCTCTCTCTCTCTCTCTCTCTCTCTCTCTCTCTCTCTCTCTCTCTCTCTCTCTCTCTCAAAAGATGAGGCAATCATTAGTCTTGCAGAACAATCCAACCACCATTTTCCAAAGCATCATGTCGTCTGCTAGATTCTTATTCATTAGCGGGTCCCCACAGGGCGGACTTCTTTCTCCCTCTCGCTTTGGTTTCCGTGGGGCAACCGCAGCGCTATCTCCCCTCTGGTAGGCGAACCAAATTACTTAGAACTTTTCAGACAAGTCCTGTTCAAGAGAGCAAGGTCTCAATGCAGTTGTATATGTGTATGCATGTGTATGTATATATATATATATATATATATATATATATATATATATATATATATATACATATATATATATATATATATATATATATATATATATTATATATATATACAGTATATATTCATATACATATATGTATTACATATAAACATATATATATATAATATATACATGTATACAGTATGTATGTATTATATATACACACAGTATATATACATATATATATATATAAATATATATATACATACATATATACATACATATATATACATAGATACATATATATATATATATATATATATATATATATATATATATATATACTCTGATACTCCAGATGCAGGTTCGAATCCTGCTACGGGCTTCAGAAGTGCTTCATATTTTTGCATTTGGATCTCAAGCTTTGTAGAGACAAGCGTATCCAAATAGTGAGAAGAATTCTAGAAGTAAAAAGTGAAAAATAGAGGATAATATATATTCATAATAAATATATATAAATATATATACATATATATATACAGTATATATATATATATATATATATATATATATATATATATATATATATATATATATATATATATATATATATATATATATATATATATATATATATATATATATATATATTGTGGTTTACTGCGGCGTTCAAATACTAGCAGTGAAAACTTTTTCTGTAACATGCTGTAAAAAACATATTTGCAAAAAATACAGTAACACAAATTAACCTTCCAATAAGTTTATTGATATTTATGCCAGCCACTCCGCTGTAAATAATTACGGCCGTAATAATTTTAATTAAAAGTATTGGACCAAGACAAAAAATCATGAAAATATTAGCCTAATTTCCTTACGTACGTTTTATTAACATTCGGAAAGCAATGAACTTAAAATAAAAAACATACATTACATACACGAGTGTATTCCATATTTTATAAATATAACGCTGCTGTAAAATCATTCAAGATAGTTTTCCGTCTGGGTAGATGGCATGCGTAAAATAATAATAATAATAATAATAAATAATAATAATAATAATAATAATAATAATAATAATAATACTTTCAATGCCAAAATAATAATAGTAACAAATAATAGTAATTTCAATTTTAGAATAATAATAATAATAATAATAATAATAATAATAATAATAATAATAATAATCTAGAGTCAAAACAACCAATTCTACCGAAGAGATCAAATAAAAATTGCTTGGTCTACATATGAAAAAAATTATAACGATCTTTGGAGCAAATTAAACTGGCGATACCACGATCATTACACAGGATAATGATCACAAGCTGCTGTTGTCAAACAAATTAACCCCGTTCCTTGTTCTTCCGAGCAGCCCAAGCGAAGAGGCTTAATGTTCATCAGTCACACTAAGAAAACAAAGAAACACTTCAGTGCGTGTGACCAGCGCTCAAAACACGGCATTTGCGTGCGTGCACGAGCAAGAAACAAGCAAAGAGAAATTGCGTGAGTGAACGGAGTGCGTGCTTGAGCGCGCGTGCTTAGCGCATGTGCAAAGGCGTTCAATTTCGCTCAAACGTACAAATCGGATGCAATTTCACAGTCTGCTGTAAACCGCACATTTTCCTCGGCGGGAAGAGAGAGCAACTGTTGTTGATGCTGCTGGTTGTTGCTCTCCCACGGAGGTTGCTGGTTGCTGGTTGCTCCGGTGCGAGGGATGCCAGCACACTCCCTTTGAAGTGGCGCCGTCGTGGGTGGAGACTGCTAGCGTCAACTGACTGATTTTATTATTTTTTCTACCTTTTTTTTCTCTGCACACTGTCAACACAGTCTGTTATCAATAAACCTACCATACTAATTAAAAAAATCACGGACTGACGGGTTTTATTCTACGGTCTGACAACAAACATATACTGTATGTATATATGTATATATATATATATATATATATATATATATATATATATATATATATATATATATATATATATGTATATATATATAATATATATATATACATATACTATATATATATATATATATATATATAATATATATATATATATATACATATACAGTGTGTATAATTTTATATAAACACACATATAATTTTATATAAATGATTATATATGTGTTATATATATATATATATATATATATATATATATATATATATATATATATATATATATATATATATATATATATACCGTATTTTCCGGCGTATAAAAGCACCCTCATAAGATGCCCCTTATTTTACAAGGATATTTTGTGGGAAAAAGCAATTTTAGTATGTTGCATCATACACTTATTGAAAGATATTTTAAAGTTATTTTGTAGGGCAAAAATTTTTTATTCTGTGCATGAAATACAATATTGTGAGAGTATACCGGAATAAAGCATGAAATCATATGTAAATTTGCACTCACCTTTAAAGGAAACTAAATGAAATTTACCATAAATAAACAAAGGTTTATGTGTTAATGGGACAGGCCACCAGTCGGCGCTATGATTTTGTTTACATCCACTCACTGCAAATAGCTTTCGACGTATCGTAAGCAATTTTTCGTGTAAGTTTGTCATTTATAATAAGTATTGGAAACAAACCAAATTTTCAGTCTGTTATTACAAACTTACGAAAAAGTATGATTTCATACTTTATTCCAGGAACACAATTCCCCGTAATAATCAGGCATGTTTTTCAATGTTTTATTAACAACAATTTTTTGCCTACCCAGTATGTTCTCCGGCAGTCGGGCTCCCATCGTAATACGGCCGCATTGAACGCACAGCAGTTTTGGTACATTTTAAAATAAAATTAAATTGCGTCAATATATACACAAACACATATGTATACATATATACATACATATATATATATATATATATATATATATATATATATATATATATATATATATATATATATATATATATATATATATATATATATATATGTATGTATACTCTGTATATATGATATATGTATATATATATGTAATCATAATTATATATAATATATATGTGTACATAAAATTATAATTATATGCGATATACAATTATACACACACATATATATATATGTGTGTGTGTGTGTGTGTGTGTGTGTGTGTGTGTGTGTGTGTGTGTGAACTCTACCCTCAACTGCGGAAGCCTTGATATCACTAACCCATTCGTAAGAACAATGACTATCTTACTTTCTTTTATTTCAAACTGGCGACAATCCCATAAATAAATCTGACATCACCAAACCTATGATTTTCTTGCAGCATTTCAGAAATATATCTGACTTCATCAACATCTTCAACTTTCTAGGAAAAAAATTCTACATTTGCAAATTCTGCAATAAGCTTCTTTGAATCGGTTGCAATTGCCGAAATAATGTTACGAAAAGGGAACGAATGACAACAACGAAAAAAAAAAAAAAATAGATGAACAACGGCGGACGCTTTTGCGTTATCAGTAAACGAACTATTAAGTGCTCGTATTCGCGAGTTGTTTGTTCACGAAGAGTAAAACTTTGCTTAAAAATATGAAATAAAAGCAAAATAAAAAATAAAAATAAACAACGTTACTACTAAAATATTGAGTGGTAAGAGGCTATTAGGAAAGCCGAATGCTAACTGAATGTAAGTTCACCTCCTGCAAATGATCGCTAGCTGACCTCAAAATCACAATGACTCAGAGAGAGAGAGAGAGAAGCCTGCTTTACCTTCTCTTACTTCCTAATGAGAACTATATTGTTTGGAAACTTGAATTTCAAGTCAGTGGCTAATGAATGTTGCTCCATATGAATAGTGTTCATCTCAATAATAATAATAATAATAATAATAATAATAATAATAATAATAATAATAATAATAATAATAATACCTCTAGCAGCAGCAGAGATGGAGGAAGAGGTTTGGAGAGAAAGAAAGAGAGAGAGAAAACTTCCCCCTTCATTCTGCGCTCCGGTGCTCAGCAGAGCATCTCATAAAACACCGAGTCCTGCAAATTGTAAATGACTGCAGGTAACTTTTGCTTGTTCTTTTTTCCCCTCCAAGTCACAAAACCAGAATCCAGCAATAAATCAAATAAAAACCGCTGCTTAACTTGACGATATTAATCCTCAAATCTGTCAAGACTGACCGATGACTTACATCAAATTTATCCTCAAAGCTACCACAGTTGACCGAAATTGTTTATGAAATTTATAAACTTTTTTTTTTAATTCTGCTGTATGGACGAACAAAATCCAACAATATAAACTGAACATTTGCCCAGCAGTAAAAATAGTTTTTAAAATACATAATAATATCTGAGACAAATCGTAAATGCATAGTCATTATTACTGTCTAGGTTTTTTCGTGGTAATAATGAACAAACAGTGAACAGATAAAATCAGTGAAACCTTTAAAAATCCAGTGTTCATCTAAGGCAAATCATATAAATATAACAATATATTTATATATAAATATGTGTATATATGTATATATATATATATATATATATATATATATATATATATATATATATATATATATATACTATTACTAAAGGACCTCATTCAAACTGGATGGTATCTAATGAAGTATTTATTTCTGAATAAATCTCCATTAGATACCATCAGTTTAAAATAGTCCTTTATCTAATTCTACTAACACACAGAACATTTGTGTATGTGATAAAGTTAATATATATATATATATATATATATATATATATATATATATATATATATATATATATATATATATATATATATATATATATATATATATATATATGAGAGAGAGATGAGAGAGAGAGGGTTTTTGTTAAAAATGACAAACAAACAGTGCAGAAACCTTCACAAACCTGCAAGTCAGTTTATAAACCTACAAGTAAGCTTATAATCCTACAAGTCATCGCACAAACCTACAGCAACAAAAATAGGCAAATAATTCTTCACTCCTCGTATACAATTGCATTCAGAAGGATCCATCAGAGTGCAGACATTGGGAAAAAAAAATCTAGGCCAGATGACCAAGGGCCTCGACCTGCCGAAGGTAAACAGCTCTATTAAACCAGCGGCAACAAAGATGGATGATGGAGGCTGCGCGCTCACCCGTGTCTTGTCTGTTCCCACGATATCTCGAAACTTAAAAAGGACGGATTTCAATGGAATTTTGTGGGGTGGTCGGAGATGATTCAAGGAAGATTCGACTCGATTTTGATGTGAATCCGGATACGGATAAGGATACGGGATCTTGCGGAATGCGGTATGTGATATGAGTGTTTTTTTCTAGCTTTTTACGTCGAAAATTTTCTTAGTCGGTAAAAAATAAGTCACAAAGGCAGAAATTTGCTATTGAGAGAGAGCTGCAACGTCTCTAGCAGCAACGAGAGAGGGAGACAAAATATTTCCACGAGAGACAGAGAGAGAGAGAAAAAAAAATTTCCAACAGAGAGAGAGAGAGAGAGAGAGAGAGAGAGAGAGAAGACTTCCACGAGCGACCAACGGGACGGGATGTCTTCCTCATCACAAGCACACAGCAACCTCTAATCGCTGCTGCCGGGTTTTTTCTCCGCCGAAAGAGCAATTGTCGTCAGCAGCAGCGGCGATGGTGGTGTGGTCACGTGTGGGTGACCGAACTAAACGCCGAGCAGATGAAGCCGCAAGACAGTCGTTACGAAGACGTCTGCCCATCTCTGACGTCGTGAGAGAGAGAGAGAGAGAGAGAGAGAGAAACGGGCCTAGATGCACCTCCTCCTAATGGCCCTCAGTCAGTGTCAAAAAAGTTAAGACCACCAAATCATTTTCGGAGGAAATTTTATATGAATTTTACAAACAGCCTGGTGGAGGTATTATTTGGCAGTGGAATTTACCAACTAAAGCAAGGGAAACACACTAATAATAATAATAATAATAATAATAATAATAATAATAATAATAATAATAATAATAATAAATTACTCATGGTAGCATGAGCCTTGAGATGGAGAAACAAATCCACAGTTACTTACGGGCACGTATATTTACAAATAAATATTTGCAGAGGGCTTTCGGGATTCTGTTCGATTCCCCTTTTCAATCTGGCGCGGTGTTGTTAAAACACTGACCAAATAAAACATAAAAAGACTCAAAACAAGTGAAGTTGTTTATGGTTTATGTTTACTTGGTCAGTGTTTTTACATCACCCGAAACTAAAGGGAATCAGGCTGGAGAAAGCTCTGCAGATATTCATTTACAAATATACGTGCCCTCATCAACTGTGGATTTGTTTCTCCAATAATAATAATAATAGTGATAATGATACTAATAATAATAAGATGAAGCCACAGACAGGCAGACGAACACAGACAAAACAGATGTGGATACGGACGAGTTAACTTAATAAGCTACTTTCTACGCTACCACACAAATAAAGGATTAGCAAGCAACAGACCGCACTGCATAAGCGGAGTGACGTATACGTCAAAACGTCATAGGAAATGTGCATGAACAATCTCCCGGGTAATCGAGAGGAGACACAAGGCAGGAAATTGTGGGAAACGCAAATGACACATGATTCGAGTTAGCTTATGTTCCGCTAAATAAAATCGACCTACAGGCAACGCAATTATTTTCAATGAGAGGACAACAATGGAAATTGCTTACTGATACGCATGGAAAAGGCAGCTCTTCTCTCTCTCTCTCTCTCTCTCTCTCTCTCTCTCTCTCTCTCTCTCTCTCTCTCTCTCTCTCAATTTTGATTTTCCCTTTTCTGATATGCAAATACAATATTATCACGTTTAGACAACTTTGCTCTCTCTCTCTCTCTCTCTCTCTCTCTCCTCTCTCTCTCTCTCTCTCTCTCTCTTTGATTCCCCTCCTCTCTCCCTTGGTTTCGCTTTTGTTTTTCCATGCCATTCCTTGTTGTTTATAAACCTTCCAACTTGACTTGTTTGTCATCTATTTATCTCTTCCCTTCTTTTGTCTAGTTTTCTCTTATTTTCCTTTCCCTCCTCTTCCTCTTTCCTCTTCTCGACTTCCAGTGCCTCTTCCTTGTCTCGAGCAAGCCTGAGCTACATAAGGAAACATGATATTCCGTTCCGTGGCCTTTAAATGATAAAATAATTCTATTCATTCATACAAGACCACAAGTAAATAACAAACGCGGTCCTTTTTTTTCTCTCTCGTTTTCCTCACCCTCCTCTCCCTCTATTCTCTTCTCGCCTTCCACTATCCTTTCCTCGTCTCGATCAGGCCTAGGACTACACAAGGAAACAAAACATACCAATCCCTTGGCCTTTCTACATTTTAAAACATTTCCATTCATCCTTGCACGTTCACAAGTACACAACAAACGGTGTCCTGACTGATTTCGACGAAAACCAAAATCCCGTTTAATGACAGAAAACCGCACTTGGAAAATAGTTCACCCGAAAATGGCATAATGATTTTGCTCTTCTATCAGAAATGACTGTTGACGAAACCGGTACACATGGCCAATGCGGAAAATTAAGCAATTTGACAGGCGGGGGACAATGCTCCACCCGAATATGTCCATCTCTCTCTTCCTTTACATAAACATCCTCTCGTGCATGCGTCTCTCTCTCTTTACACACACACACACACACACATATATATATTATATATATATATATATATATATATATACACACACATATATATATATATATTATATATATATATATATATATATATATATATATGCTATAGAGAGAGAGAGAGAAGAGAAGAGAGAGAGAGAAGAGAGAATCTTAAATCATCTTATCTAGAAATCATGTATGTAAAACCTACAGAAGTGGGAAGCAAAAACACAATGCTGTCTCTCTCTCTCTCTCTCTCTCTCTCTCTCTCTCTCTCTCTCTCTCTCTCTCTCTCTCTCTCTCTCTCTCTCTCTCTAGGCGAGACCTACAAATGGGGCTCCATAAACTTGATTCATGTTTACTCTGAAGTGTCTTTGCCACAGACCTGACTCGCACCGATTTCTTCCTTTGGAAAAGAACGGCTGTTGTCCCCGTTTATCCCAACGTCTTTCTCCTACGTTTATCGACGGTCACTCAGAAGTGAAAGAACATTCGTTTTCCCCATAAAATCATCCATTTTCTTAATTATCAACAAATGACATTAATACCAATGACCCTTGTTAACTGAGGTCAAACAGTGATAAGCAAATGTAGATGTTTTGCAATGACCAAGATTTAAGTCACAATTCAAACAACGGAATGACTTTCCATGACGAAAATACGGGAATGAATTCCATGACGATGTTAAAAAAAAAAAAAAATACGACGGCTTCATTACAAAATCACAAAATAATAATCTGTCTTTCCTACATGGACGGCCAAAATGAAAAATAGTGTCATATGATTCATATCTCATGCGCGTCGACGCTCTGTAAGTCAGTTGACAGACGACGCCCTCACAGTTGAAGGTAAACAGTTCAAACTATTGACAGACTACGCCCATGAGCTTGCAACGTAAACCATATTGCAGAGTTGACTGACGATCTTTGAGAAGCTTAAATCTGAAGCATTTCAAGACGTATTTCCTTCGAGGGTTGGAATAACTCAGTTGCATCACAAAATCCTAACGTCTTCATACGTGTGCCTCAAATCAGGCGTTAAACCCGATACCAGAAAACGACAACTGCACTAGGCAGACTATTCCACATTCTTGTTGTAGCCAAGATAAAACTCCAGGTTTAATTCGGCCACTGAGTAGCATTAAACCCGATTCCAGAAAAGACACTATTTCCAGCTAGGAGTTTTATCTTGGCTCCAACTGAAATGTGGAATATCTTGCCTAGTGCAGTTGTGGAGTCTCCTGATCTCCAAATGTTTAAGCGGGGAGCAAATTCATTCCTGCCCTCTGCTGCTGCTGCTGTCGCCTCCTGAATTCAGGTGTATCGGTTTTATTTTCTATTTCCTCCTTTTTGTGTATTTATTACCTTTCCTTATAACCTCTCTCTCTCTCTCTCTCTCTCTCTCTCTCTCTCTCTCTCTCTCTCTCTCTCTCTCTCTCTCTCTCTCTCTCTCTGCTTGTGTTTATAGTCTGTTGACTGTCCGTCAGGGTTTTCAGCTGAAGATTTAAAGAAAGAATAATAAATATAAATAATTCCTGGAATGTAAAATTAAAGGAGATGAAAAATAAGTTGCGAATATACATAAAAAACACCTTAAGGCTACTTTTATATCCTTGTTCGGGAGTCATTAAGGTACAATAGAAGCCGCCTTGATAAAAGAAAAACTGTCATAGTTACAATAATATTATTGACAGACCTTATTTCATGGGTTAATCAAGCACTTATACGCATGTTCAGTTAAACAAATACCATTGTCTAGATTGAAGAAACAAATCCATAGTTACGTATGGGTACGTATATTCAAAAATATATCTTTACAAAGCTTTCGGGAATCTGTTCGATACGCCTTTTCAATCTGAGATTGAGGGGAACTAGACATATTCCAGCTATAATTAAACGGATTCCAGCTCTCTGTGAGATTTATTGCAAAATGTGTCCTCATACCTGCTTTGTGGATTTGTTTCTCCATTTCAAGACTCATGCTACTCTACTATGAGTGTTTTTGTCTAGAATTTTCACAAAACGAAAGTCAACAAACTCTACGGATTTTACACATACCATTACATGTTCGAAAATGCATCAATTTGCGTAAAACTGTTCATTCACACGCGTTTCATAGCTTGGTCCCGAAATGACATTTTTTCTCAGAAATAGTTTGGGTCGACTCACGAAAACTATTTGGTCACTTGTCCAGTGCATTTATATTTCCGAGATAACATTCACTGAGCAATTCAGAACAGCGAGGAATACCTGCCCCATAAAGCAGTTCTCTTGGCATTTTAATAATTTGCTTACATTTTTATCTAATTGTTCATTAATGTGTTACCTTATTTTTTCTTTTCTAATAACTGATACCTTCGTTCTTTATTTCCTGTTATCTTCTGTTACCTCTTAAATGAACGCCATCATATTCTTTGGAAGCTTGAATTTCAAGTCTATAATGGCTCCTGCGGTGGGCTTGTTCCGTATGAATAGGGTTCATCTTCTGAATAATAATAATAATAATAATAATAATAATAATAATAATAATAATAATAATCATGTACTGTATATATATTTCCTATCCTGGCATCTATAATCTGAATATTTCAAAATATTGTACCTTCAAAAAAAAAAAATTTTCGACAAAACAGAGCTTTGCCACTCAGAATAAAAAAACAATGGCCTAACTGCTCCCATTACTAAAAAAAAAAAAAAACATATTTACGTCAATACTCCAACAAAAAGCGCATTTTCAGCATTAAGAAATCAAAGGCATTATTGGCCCAAATACTCCGATCTGAATACAAGCCATAACGTTAAGCATGTAATTCGACCGTTAAGTACACAGTAGTTATTCGATTGTAGAGAGTAGCTACCAGCCTATCAGTCTCTCCTTCAAAGGACAAAAGCAACTTGTGTGTATGTGCAATATATATATATATATATATATATATATATATATATATATATATATATATATATATATATATATATATATATATGAGCCAGTGTTAAACTGGACTATAAATAGAATAACACAATTTATTAAAGCAGGTTGGTGTAGGCTATAATATATATATACATATATATGTGTATACATATGTATATATATACACATATATATATATGTATATATACATATTTATATATATACACATATATATGTATTTATATATACGTATGTATGCATGTATGTATATATATATATATATATATATATATATATATATATATATATATATAGATAACCATATATAGATAGATAAATAGATAAACAGAGAGAGAGAGAGAGAGAGAGAGTCTTAACGTAACCTACTAACCAGCTGCATTAGAGTCAAAACATCCTTACCTCTAGGTTTCATGCGCTTTGTGTATAGAATTATCCGATTATTTCTAGGAATATATATCGTGGAAAAAATAAACACCCCCAGCCTATAAAAAATCCGCATTTTCGTAACAGGTTTTTACTTAGGCGAATACCTCCATTCATTCATGTTTTCACGAGTGCCATCTACATCTATTTTCGTGATACTTTCTCAGCTCTTTGATACGCGCACAGACAGACAGACACATAGACACGCCAGAAAGCATTACAACTGACAAGGTTTGTGGCAGAGGTAATCCACCAAGAGAGTCTTATGTTGTCGGTTAAGGAAATTACGCACATTACTGAATGGAGTCCTCGCGGATTCATGACCGGAGATGTTTTCTCGGTCGTAGGAATTACGGGACAATGCCATGATGATATTCTTAATTCGTGCATTATTCTCTCTCTCTCTCTCTCTCATGAAATACACAGTTGTTGGCCAACAATTATTTTGTGGTATTTATGTAAGTTATACACCACAATATTTTGAAGACAAATTTCACTGGGGATAACTGAAGGGAAACACTTAGGTAAAAACCTCAGGTACAAAGTTCCTGTCTCCTTTTTTTTTTTTTTTTTTTTTTAAATATCTCAAATATCTCGTGACCAATCTGAAAGCGCATGCGTCAAGTTCATGCTTAACTTGACAAGACTTGGCGCACCCGTGCAATGAGAAAAAGTCTTATAATACAGGAGAAAGATATTGAAATTATTTGCTGGAAGAGAGAGAGAGAGAGAGAGAGAGAGAGAGAGAGAGAGAGAGAGAGAGAAGGTCAATGTAGATAATCCCAATCTGAAAATAGACGAACCGTCACAAGAAAGAAATCTTGTTTATGTCTGGTAAATACTCACACCAGAACATTCTTGAAATAAACTAGATTGACAACACTCAGTGAAACAAAGAGAGAGAGAGAGAGAGAGAGAGAAGCAAAAGGTCAATGCAGATATCTCAAGTCCCGTACACTTCAGCAGACACGAAGCTATGGCGTCCATTCTCTTGAAATCACATTTCTTTATCACGCCCATATCCTCCTCCTCCTCCCCCTCCTTCTTGGGCTTATCGCCCGCCCACGGAAAAGAAAAAAAAAACTTCATCATCTCCCCTTTGGATCGGCCTTATTCCGCTATTGTTACCGAAGGGTCTGTCCCTGTTCGGATTATCTGCTAATTGTCCGTTCACGTGTCAAGG
The DNA here is from genome assembly GCF_040412425.1 of Macrobrachium rosenbergii. NCBI lineage: Eukaryota > Metazoa > Arthropoda > Malacostraca > Decapoda > Palaemonidae > Macrobrachium > Macrobrachium rosenbergii. The sequence continues at coordinate 53,218,716 of NC_089791.1, read as the reverse complement.
GCCATCCATTGTGTTCTGGGGGCGGGATTGTAGCGTTTGATAAGCCATGCAGTTTCCGGAATACGGAATTCCTTCTAATTCCTCCTGGTTTGCGGATTACGGAATTCCTTCTGATTCCTCTTGTTTTGCGGATTAAGGAATTTCTTCTAATTCCTCCTGGTTTGCGGACTACGGAATTCTTTCTGATTCTTCCTGGTTTGCGAAATACAGAATTCCTTCTAATTCCTCCTGGCTGGCGGAATACGGAATTCCTTCCTCCCAGATCCTCCTCTGCGGTTGTCGACGGGAAACAAATTCAGTGGGAATTCAATCAGGATAGAATTCCTGTTCTAACTAAAGAGTGTTACTCAACTGTTATGTTTAGGCTAATGTGCTAGTATACATAAATCGCGTGAGCATGCGAACAGATACATATCTCATATACGTACATGTATATGTGTGTGTGTGCTCTTTTATTTGCTCACGAACCTGCAAATGCAATTTTGTCCACCATCGATATTAACGTGACACCAGTAAATTACTTCAATTTCCCGGGAAAATTCTAAATGTTTAGCCTAAACCTATAATGCCGCAATTGCCCAAGCAGAAGCAAATATAAAATATAAGACATTATCGAAAACAAAGAGTATATAGTCAAATTCAAAAGTCCCCAGACACTAGCTCCTCTACGCTATAAGTTAAGGAATGGAACTGAATAAAGAATGTAGGCCAAAGGCCAAGCGCTGGGACCTATGATGAGGTCATTCAGTAAAAAGGTTCTAAATGCGTAACAGGAAAACCTCGCAGTTGCACTAAGAAACAATTGTTAGAAGAGGGTTGAGGACAGCAAGATGGAAGAGAGAGAGCATATGAACGGAGGTACAATCAAAGGAATGAAAGGGGTTGCAGATAGGACCGAAGGGACGCTGCAAAGGACCTTAAGTAATGCTCTACCCACCTCCCCCACGAGGTAAAAGCCCTGTCAACAGCTTTCACATACACCCTTTTTTGTGCAACACTAATGCTTTAAAGCACCCGTTTTCTCAGAAGTAATGCCTTTCCAAACAATGATAATGCCTTCGCACACTTTTCTAGCATTACTGATGCTTTCACATCTCCTTTCTTGCAGGGATAATGCTTTCACAAAGACTTTCTCAGCAGCATTAATGCTTTAGCATACTCTTTCTCAGTAGGGAAAGAGCTTTTGCACGCAACGTTTTCTCGTATTACTTATAGTCCTACTTTACAACACACCTTCCTAAGCAATGATGTAGTGATTTTACACGCAACTTTCTTCAGCAGTATTAAAGTGTTCGCTTAGACATTTCGAAGCAGGACTAGTACTAAGCATATCCCTCTTCAAACAGTGATAGTATTTATGCACAGTGCTTCCTAGAGCAACACCAATGCTTTCACGTAAACTTTTCTCAGTAATACTAATTATTTTCGAGTAAAACTGCAGCGTTGTGCACACTCCGTTCTGCTAGGCAGCATAGTTCATAAACTGTCATACTGTGACTGTTACAGTGGTACCTTCCAAAATTACGTAATCTTTTGGGAAGCCTGGGAAACACATGAGAGAGAGAGAGAGAGAGAGAGAGAGATTAGCGGGCGTGTGGTTTGCAAGAACGGCACGCAACTTGCCAACTGGGCCTAAACCTCAGCCTAGATGTAAAAGGTCCTCTCTCCCTCTCTCACAAATATGCATTCTGTTATCGTCAGTAACAACCATGTTTACATCTTGTTTTAGCCAACACAGAAGGACCTATACGGAATGCGTCCTAGTATCTCGAAAAGATACGTATTATTTTTTCTAGATATAAAAACCCTCTTCTTTTAATGAGCATCTTTGCGAAAACTGAACCATCAGTTGTAGAAGTTTGTAAACAATGTTTTCATATTGCATAGAGAAAGAATTGTACGTGGAACTGATTTGCAGAACGACAGTCCACAAATATCCAAGCAGGTATTATGCAACTGGAATTAAATGATACAGGTAACTGGCCAATCTGAGGAAAAACCCCGTCTGGGCTGATTTTCATTAATCATTCGACACCCCAACGCACATGGCAACTAAAAAGCAGAAACAGCTATTGAAAAAAGGCTCTGAGGGGATAATTTAATGTAATAACATCTCTCACGTGACTTGCAATTAGAAAACACCTCTCCATCTCACTCCCTCAGTAATTTTATGAAATTGTAGCCAGAGAGAGAGAGAGAGAGAGAGAGAGAGAGAGAGAGAGAGAGAGAGCAAATTTATCTAAATGTCCTAACATTGTATTTGCAAATCAATAAAGTGAGAATCAAATCTTGTAATCACCTAATTTCCTCCCTCAGTAATTTATGAAATTGTAGCCAACAGCCGCGAGAAGCAAGTTTTTCTTGGACAATGTTACCATTGTCTCTCTCAACCGATAATAATAATACTGAAAACAGAAGGTAGCCTAGCTAGACACAAGCTGACAGGCCTTGTGCACTTTTTATTACCAGTAGAATCTCCAGATGTTTTGATTTTTTTTTCCTTGATCAAAAAAGAAAATAATTTGCTGGAGAATAACAAAAAGGTAACAATAGTGTTTAAGAGAAATTACTGTAGACACCATAAAAAAAATATTAGGAAACCGGCCTATAATCTTTATCTTTCTTTCCCTCACTCTGAACGTTTGATTGAATTTAGGACAGTCTGATATTGATATTTAGCAAGGTTATAATAATGTATTCAGTCTGTAATGAGAATCATTACGGCTGAAGTGATGTTTTACTTTAAACATTTTAAAAAGCTATTAGGAAACCTACCTATAACTCTAATCTTTCGTTCTCTCGCTCTGAAACTTTAGGGAAATTTAGACCTGTCTGACATAAATTTTTAGTCAACTAATATAACGCATTCAGACTGTAATGAGAATCATTACAGCTGTAATAAAACTGTCATGAGAATCATTACAGCTGCAATAAACACTGTCATGAGAATCATTACTGCCGCAATAATGTTTAGACCATAACTAAAAGGCATTTTTCATTGCAGGTCTGCTCCCGAAGTACCAGAGGAAGAATTGACGCTATACCAGAGAGCAGCGAGATTCGGCGAAGAACGAGAAGACGCAGAGGTGGAGTGTCAATTTGAATACCCCTGTCTGGTCCAGCCCTTAGATCTCTTACTATATATCTACGACTACTGGTACGGCGAGGAATAGTGATGATAACAGCCAACGCACAGAGAAGCGAAGAGAAGACATCCGCTACAGACATGAGATGTACAAAAGAACGCTTCTGATTGGAAAAAAAAACACCTCGTCTGATTCTGTTTTGCATTGGAGTGACTCCTGAGATATAAAGCCAGACATTGGTAGTGTTTAACAACCTCCCATTAAAAGACTAAATATACGTACAGATTTCCAGACTTATTCCTCAAGTTCAATGCAAAAACAGAAGTATTCTGTTCCAGAATGTGAGTCGCTACCCTCAAAATCAATAAATGTCATCCTTGACTGAACTATAGTGACAATTCTAATGTGAATTACGTGCAAGTGATGTGAAATCATGAAGTTTATTCAAACCTTTCGACAACAAAGCCAATATTTCGGTACAATGTAATAGTTACCATCTTTATCGTCAAGCTTTAAGGAAATTCTGAAAATAAATAGGCTTTATGGCAATGTTCATCTTAAAGAGAGAATTTTAATTTGTAAGATTGTAACAAGGTAGCTATTATTTCCTGCAGAGCAGATAACCACATTGTTTTTCGACATACCTCTTGTCACTGACGGCTTTTGAACTACAAGATCTAAGCCAATATTGTACATAATTTGGCACAATGTCGTATGTAACCTGGCGGAAAAGCCACAGAACTACTTCAGAAAAACAATAAAACGTTGACCCACCACAAATATAACCCATTACAAGTGGGACTTTACCTCAAGATTTATGATTACAAAGAACTCTTTGCATCTCAGTGCAAAGATGTATGAATTTAGCGGGGATTTTTTTTTTTTTTTTTTTGTGTGTGTGGGATAAGTTTCGTGAGCTGTTAACAATTCAGTGGCTCCACTGAATGTACTAGTGCTGAACTTCCTCTTGGGATTTCCCTTGGGACCTTGGGATTATAAATCTCTACTCTAAGATCACTTTACAATTCACAGTCTTTTCTTCACGGGGTTAAACAAAGCAGTATATTTAATGTTAGCTACAAAATATCAGGTGCTACATTTTTACCGGATTCTTTTACACCAAAAGCATATCGTTCATGATTTTTACATCTCATTTCATTGAGTGTGCTTTTTCCAATATTTTTCATGTACATGGCTATGTTAACCAATCTTTCATAAATTTTGCTTTTAGTTTCAACTATATTCACATCAAATCAACCCTAAGTTCAGAAAACATTCATTACAACTGACATCCTTTCGATCACTGTTTAGCATTTATCTAATCCTTTATTTACCCAATTATTGACCAGGTTATAATTTATCATCTATTCGTAACAGCATCCAGGTAGCTAATTTAAGTCTTAGTTATATGAATTATCTCACTGTCACTGTACAGTAGCACTGTTACTGCATTATTTTTCTATCATTACATTTCCTGGTGCTTCACATCTCACCGAGCTCACAAACCATAAATTCAAGAAGCTCTACGTCAATATTATTTTTCATTTTAGAATTCACCTAAAATTGAAATATTTTACAGGGGATCTTTTGGTATACGTGTCTTTAAGTTAGACTTCTCAAGTACTTTAAGCTACATGAAGGCAAAGTGGGCATTTCAGATTCTGCTACAGAGTCTGTAAATATTATAAAAAATGACAGCTGTAAAGCTTTTTTTTTATATCAGAGAGCATCAATCATATGGCTGGTGTGCTGGTTTTTTTCTGGAAAATTTCAACTTTAAAAGGTTTCACCACAAAGCACATTTGAAGATGGTTGTGTGCTCAATACTACTTTGTGCTCCTTTAGTCTATTTAATGGATACTGGTAGACTAAATAAAAAATAAAAAAAAAGATTACTAGATGCACTTTACATAAATATTTTATTTATGATTTGGGAGTACATCTAAGAAAACATTAACAATGCATTTTTGGGCAGAAGGGTCTTCAAAATGTTACAATGAAGAATTTTGCTAATTGGACCCATTTGGTCAAATGTGATCAGTCGTATTTAAGAGTTATTAAAACTAATCAGACCATGACAAGGGAATATAGTGTTATGTTATAACCTTTCCCTTGACTAGGGCATTGAACATGGGCAATTATTCTATAACAGATGACTAAGTAAATCTGCAATACTAATACTGTATGTGACCTCAGTCGCAGCTGTTAATCCATGACCTTTGGAAGGGTGCCCCAGACTTAACAGCAGTAAGTGACGAACTGATCATAACCTTAACCCTTACTTATTGTGCTGCATTGTTCCTACCCTCACCGTCACCCATCACCCTGCCAAAAATTATACCCTTAAGCATTTTAGACATTCTCCAAAATGCAGGGCACTGTTCTTAATTTATTATTTCTCCTTAAATTAACAAACTGCATTGAAAAATGATTCCATTTCTGTCTGTTACTTGAAAATATCTCAGAAATATTTTCAAGACTACTAACACAAAAATTAAATTACATATAGTACACAGCATACAAGGAAAATGTAACCACAATTCCCAAAGTTATGATCCTCAAAAGAGGTGTCATATGAATATAGCTGACATTATACCAGAAAAATGTGTGTTTCCACATTATCTTATACCAGAAAAATGTATGTTTCCTTTCTCAATGTATCTGGAAAGATTTCCTCAAAAGGTACATTTCCTAAAAGTCCTTTAAACATCCCAAAACCATCCACCCATAGGGGTAGTGCTGTCAGTGCACCTTATGCAGTGCACTGTAGGCATTACTTTAGTTCCTTTTACTGTACCCCCCTTTCATATATTCTCCTTCTTCCATCTTACTTTCCACCATCTCCAAACAACTGATTCATATTGCAATTGCGAGGTTTTCCTCCTGTTACACGTTTCAGACCTTTTACTGTCAATTTCCGTTTCAGCATTGAATGACCTCATAGGTCCTAGTGCTTGGCCTTTGGCCTAAATTCTATATTCAATTCAATTCAAAACCATCCAGTGCATCTGAGCAACTTTGAAACTGATGTCTATATTGGATTAACTTGTACTAAAGGACTGAGAAGAATTTGGAAATTAAAACATTTTCAATGGATCTGAATCAATTATATCAAAGGTATGGATGAGACCAAACAGCTTATACAAATATATATGCAGTATAACAACAGCCGTTATATTTCAACAAAATCTGCTCTAACACAAATAACGACAGCAAGGTCATCATAAAACTATAAGATATGTTTTTAAGTACATAAAAACAAAATGAAAATCATTTATGTCTGCAAATTCATGAACCTTTCTTGAACACTACAGTCCCTGAAATGCTGATATTTGTCTCATGTAACCCTTCACTCTTGTTCCTGCTACATATATCAGTCGAGCATTTTAAGCTAAAAACCGTAAGAGTAAACTATACTTTTTTTTGTGTTGCTGTGAGTCACATCACACCGACCCAAGGCAGATCAATCTCGATCTGATTTGTTGCAATGGAGCAACCATATGGCCAGTCTCTTTTCATCAATAATTTATTAAACTTTAATTTTACTTTTTACATAGAGTCTGCACCATCAGTCACTTCTGGTGTTGCATTGTTAATATTTAATTGCTTTTCTTTGTTGTTGTTATTGTTATTGTAACCTTGCAATGCTCCTCGAGTTCTCAGCTGAAAACTCAAATGTTTGCAATGGGCAATTATTTTTAGTTGAATGTTACATTTGTTCTTTTTTTTTCTGTATGGTTTTATCTCATCATTAAGTGAAAGTTACTATGCATGTCCACAAATCAAACAGGATGTTGTCTTTGTTGTATACAGTATTTATTTGTTTCCAAAGTTTCTTAAATGTTCCCTTTTTGAGGCAATATCCTCTGTGCTGGGTTTACTGTATGAAACTATATGCACATTAGTGTGCCTGGGAGTGTGAATGTAAGATTGAGTCATATTTAATTACATATACATATGTATATTGTATTAGCCTATGTGTGAAGTGTTTGCGAGTTATGTACACATACATGCAGATTTATGTACAGTACTTACAGAGACATTGTCTCACATATTCAAGTTATATTGAAGAGGTCTAAAGTATATACAAAAAGGAGCTGAAATCACTTCTGTGATTTTAATTATCCAAGTAAGCATCTATACTTCATGGTGTCTTAGTTACCACTGTTTTATCTACTTCTCAGATAAAAGAATAAGAGGTAAACTTTTGCAGACACCTAAATAGAATCTGTGATAGGAAACAGTACATGTGTTTATGTAGCTGTCATATACATGATTACGAGTACATATTAAAGTGCCTGTCATACAATGCAATTAACATGCATTGATTGCTACACAATTTCTTTCCCATATACATTGTTACTACACCTGTCTTTCTAAACTTCTCTCCCACCTTTGGCATTTCTTTTTCCTATTTGCATCTCTCACAATTTATGTCTATTTGCTCCTCTGGACATATATGAATGTTGAATAAATGCGAAACTATCTGGCATCACAACTACCAGGGGTCACTGATGCTGTATGTACATAAGAGTAAGATTAACTCAGCAGAGGAGTTATAAGCACTGGAAAAGTGCACTTTTGTACACTGCAATTTTTTTCATTTCTTGCCCAGAAAAAAGTAATTAAGAGTTTTTGCTGTTTTTTTCAATCATCCTTGGCACAACTTTAACCATTAAAATTCCATAAATAGCTTACTTATTTGTAAAATTAATGCCTACAATCCTCTCTGTATTGGAAAGACCTCCAACAAATTGTGAAAAACATTACACTGGCAAGTAACATCCCAGCTACACTGTGAAGATGGAATCTAATATAATAATTTTGGCTAGCAAAATACAGCAGATCCAACTCTCATTCTTCTGCTTTAAGAATTTATATCAGTGTTAAATGAATGAAATGCATGCATATATGTGTTAACTTATGTAAATACAGTATGTGGGTATGTCTGTATGAATTTATGTATATACACACACATAAACACCTTATGTATAAAAATATCTGTAAAACACTTAATAAGTTTCCTGACCCTCTGCATTACATCTACACAGTACATACATTGCTTAAGTAAATCCTGTGTGTGTGTATGTATATATATATATATATATATATATATATATATATATATATATATATATATATATATATATATATATATATATATATATATAAGTACATATATATATATATAATGCTCTCTTAACATATATATATATATATATATATATATATATATATATATATATATATATATATATATATATATATAATTAATTAACCTTTACAACAAATCCAGAGAGACGACAGTTACAATGTCTACAGAAACAACAAATGTTATAGAAATGATGTAATATTTAGCCTTAGGTGTCTAGTCCACTTTACAAGAATCCTGTTGTATTTTAAAGTCTCTTCATATGAGCCATTAACTACCAACATGGGGATGTTGCTAGTATTGTGAACTGAAAGAATAAATATACAAGAAAGGCTTTGTGTTCATTTTATTCTCCCTTAGTTGGTTACACTAAAATTCACAATGCACTTACAGTAGGCTTGTAATCATTGTTGTCCCACTTGGGTTAGATATGGGAAGAGGTGAAGAAAATAATAACTAAGAAAACCGGTGGGCAACCAGAGACATCACTGAGAGACTACAGACACTCAAATCAAAGAGGAAAAAATGCTGCCGGACATATATTTGTTGGTACAGTATTTTAATACCTCCCTACACTCCAGTGCAAAACTGATACATTTTTTCATTAATTCAGTCCCTTTTCTAATTGTTAGTGCCTCTTGGTTCCAGTTTAACAAAGAAAATACAAACGGAGTATAAACCTAAAAAAAAGCAATTTATTGCCCAAACTACAGTAAATCAGTACCAGATGAAGAGGTAGAGAAATTTTCAAATTTTGTCGAGTATTTCATAAAATTTATCCTAAACAGCTCAGTAGGTTCTTACAATATGAGAAAAAAATTCTAAATACTATACTCATTTAATATACTGACTTAAACTACAGCCTAGCATCGCATAAGCAATGGTCATTGTAATTTAGATACAACAAACTAAATAATATAAAATAAATGACCTTTACAATGACAATTCAATACTTCTATACCAGCTATAACATTAAAATTTTCATAAAAATATGAAAAAAAATTTAGGATTCCCCATCAAGAACTTACTTATTGATATACTTATTTGACCCTAGTCTGTGTAAAGTTAATTTCCATGTTCTGAATAGTTATAATGTACTGCAGTATGTTAAAAAAAAAATAACAAATATGAAAAGCAAAACTGCCATTCTGAAATTCTCTAAAAATATTTAGAATTTGCCACAAAAATGCCAACAATAAAGTAATAGGGGTAGAGTACATAAAATCATGCATTACACAAAATTTCAATATGGTGCCTTTCCAATTATATAAACGGTTCATTGCTGTTTAAGCCTATGCCATAGTAAAGCATATTGAACTTCGAGACAAGCTTTCTGTATGTCCATTCTGATCACATGATGCAAAATTAAAGTGTACTTTCGGAACTGATCTTTCTCATGCATGCCTTCACAAAATTTTATGCCCAAGTCTGGTTGTTTTCACTTTAAGTCAGTCTGATGATGAAATTACAACATATAGGAGATATAAAGCCATAATATAATAAAAATCCCAAGAGATGTGATAAATTAACTACATTCTAATTCATTATTTAAATTTTAATTCATTTTAAGATTATCTGAGTCAGAACTACAGACCACAAGACATAAAATCATATCATATAGTATCTGGTAGGCCTACATCTGTTTTTTTTTAAGTATTTTAAATGAGTAAATAAAATCTTAAAAATTCAAGTGTTTTCTGGCAAATGGCAACAGGCCTGCTGTACAGTATCAGTCATTATCGACTCAAGATCAATTCACCAAACACCCAGAAAAACAATAATAATTGTGCACCACAGGCCTATGGGGATAGCCCAAGCCTATGTGACGCCTAGTCCCAATTATCCTAACCTTGCTGGATGATTTTATACAAATATCCTCGTAGGCTATTTTATAAATATTTATTTATACAAATATCCCCGTAGGCTATTTTATAAATATTTATTAGGTAAATCAATGTTTATTTTCTAAACTGAAATGCCGAAAAATGCATACAGATATTCTTTACGAAATTAATTTACATACGTCTACGACTAGCCTACTAGCCTGTTACAGCTTTTAACCAATGGACTTCGGTACCCTAGTTGATAGGCCTTCTATGCTATACAATAACCTAAGTTTAATGAAAGCCAGTATTGGATTGAGGTACTTACCACTGAAAGAATTTTTGGTTCACTTTAGGCCTATCAGCAACTGACACCTCCTGTTAGCCCATCATATGCCTACGGGAACGGTTCAGATTTAATCAATTATAGCATAACGTACCCGCACAATAAGAAAAAACGCTAAAAGTGGAGAAAGTCACACACCATGCATGACGTTTGTTACGTTATTTTATGGAATTAATCACTAACAAAAAACACCCTGGAAAAATCAGACATTCCTCTGGATTGAAAGTAGGCGGCTCCGTAGTAGTAGTAGTAGGTTGGATATGCCTTTGAAACGGCTCCCTTGCTAGTTTGTTTAAGTTTTTCGTTTCTGTAAAGCCATAATTCTTTTATAAATTCTTTCATATTTTCAGTTTCCCCCTTCAGCAGATCTGTAAATAAAAGTATATTAACTATCGATTCCTCTTATTTTCCTGACATGAATGTTACACAAAATTGTATCTGTTTCTAATCTCATTGTATGCTGGGCAGTAGAATAAGAAATGTTCTAAGTTTTCATTTTTTCCTTACGGCACAAACATTTTGTATCTTCCTCTTTAAGCCAATTCCTTTACTTTAATTCTAGTGTGCCTAGTCTAGACCTACTGATCAGCATTGTTTTTTCAGTGTCATCATACCAGGTTTCTTCTCTTATTGCTGTTGTGAGAAGGTGCTAAAGAAAAGAGCAAGTAGACGAGTACTGCTAGTTTATTAATTAAGAAAGCAGCCCGTTTATAAAGTGGCGTGCGGACGTCAGTACAAAGACATACAAGGGACCCGAGGTCAATCATTCATTATGCAAAAATAAGACGGGTACATATACATAACGTGACAATAAAATTAGTAGATTAAATACAAAGATACTCTGTAACATACACAATAGACAAGGGCAAATATGGATTGGTAATCAATGTACACTCGGCAAGAAAAGTGAAGATACAGTTTTCTTTAGATTTCGTTCCTCGAATTTTAATTTTTTTCTTACAGGAAACACATAATCTCGGTAAATTTACCCTAGAATATGAAAATACAATGCAAATTATATCATATATGTTAAATCTGCAAAACAAAAACGTTCAGATACTTAAAACACCATGCATGTCCGAAGTAATCAGAATTTCTCAGATGACTTCGTTCATAGAGATTCTAAAAGATAGTGTGTGGATATCTCGTTGTAGTACTATTAATCAGAACGGCAATATTTACTCGTTTTCCGTTATGGACAGGCTTATTATTGCATCATCATACGAGGTAGTGATAATTTCTTTAATTTTCACACGTTCATATTTGTATTTCACGGTGTTAAAGTCAGCTGGAATTAATGGCAGTAAATGTTGCGACAGCTGGTAAGTTGACCAAATCTATTTAAATCTGCAGAGCGTTCTCTATGATGTGTGGAGCACTTCAGCGGGAAAAACACAAGTAACTGGATGTTTCTTGACGTTGCCCTCTTCTCTCTGCGTTGCCTTAATCTCTAAAAAAAAATAATTTAGTTCTCTCTCTCTCTCTCTCTCTCTCTCTCTCTCTCTCTCTCTCTCTCTCTCTCTCTCTCTCTCTCTCTCTCTCTCCATCAACTAAAACATACTATACAAATATAGTATCTCTTAATCTCTAAAAAATAATGAAATGAGTAGCTCTACATATAGGCCTACACACAACAACTCTCTCTCTCTCTCTCTCTCAGCTCTCTCTCTCTCTCTCCATCGCTAAAACATACTATACAAATATAGTATCGCTCAATCTCTAAAAAAAAAAATAATGAAATGGTAGCTCTACATAGGGCCTAGGCTTACACAACAGCAACTCTCTCTCTCTCTCTCTCTCTCTCTCTCTCTCTCTCTCTCATCGTAACATTGCATTCGTTCCTTGATTGTTCCCACGTTGCTCAAATTTAACTCTTGATTTCATTATGGAAGATCGCGTTTCCGATTATGCAAGCATTCCGTTCATTGTGGTGTCATAAATTCATTTGTATAAGGTTAATTGGTAGGTTACGTCGAAAAATGTTTTATTTGCTCAGAACTGTCACTGCAAATTACAACTTGAACGAATACTGTAAAGCTTACTACTGCATTTAAGTATCAATGATGTCAGAATCGTAGAATATGATTGAAAGTTATAGGAGGTCAAAGCAAAAACCAACACACTAAGACTGAAGCTCCTCCCCTTTCTAAAGTTGCCAGATGTCGCATTATTGAGCAATATACTGTATGTCCGAAGATTTAAAAAAAGTGGATCTTCACTTTTCTTGCCAAGTGTACAATTAAATAGAAAAAGCAGAGCTAATTATTCTGACCTAAGGTCAGTGGAAAGGCACCGTAGAAAACGGGAGGTTCTTCACAGAAAACCCGTTTAGCGGGGACTTTACAATACTCCCCCCCCCCACCAACCAAGACGTAGGTAACGTCTGATCACGGAAAGTATCTGCGGGGGCGGCGGAGAGGGCACCGGCTCCTTGACGTCAGGTGGGGGTGAGTTCGACTCTGGTGTGTTGCGTGCGGGAGTGGTTGGTAGACTACCTGCCTGGGCCCGGGCCTTTCCCGGGGCGCCCGCGCGACTTCCTTGTGAGCGGGGGAACCGGGGAGTGCCGTCAACATCCTCCTCCAGGATTGCGGGCTTGAGGCGGTCTATCGACACCCAGTCGTCCTTCCCGTGGATGGCCACCCGGGAAGCCTTTTTATTTCTCTCCAGCACGAGGAAAGGCTCCCTGTAGGGCCTTGTAAAGGGCGGGCGGACGGCATCGTTCTGACGAAGACGTGGGTGGTGGAGGACAGACCAGGAGGCATGAAGGGGGACGTCCTGTCGGTATACGTCCGCTGGCAGGGGGCGAACTTTCCAACCCTGTTGCCTCTGTGCTGTTAGGTTGTCCCGGTCCTGCGTGATGAGTTCGCCTGGGACAACGAGGGACTCCCCTAGACTTTTTCTGCTGCGGACTGGTCGCCGTTGGCTCTGGGGGTGGTCCTCATCCCAAGGAGGACCCAGGGCAGCTGATACTTCCAATTTTCGGCGGTGCAACGAGCCATGAGGGACGCCTTCAGGGACCTGTGGAGCCTTTCCACCAATCCATTGGCTGCGGGGTTGTAGGCGGTGGTGCTGTGGTGAGTGGTCCCCAGCAGGCATGCCAGGGCGGTCCACAGCTCGGACAGGAAAGCTGGACCCCTGACTGTAGTAATGTGGTCCGGGACACCAAACCGGCTGATCAAGCTGGAGAGGAGGGCCTCGGCGCAGCAACTGGCGGTGGCTTCTTCCATGGGAGTCGCCTCGGGCCATCTGGTGGAGCAGTCGATGATGGTCAGAAGGCATTTGGCTCCTCCTGATGGGGGAAGAGGACCCACAACGTCTACGTGGATGTGCCTGAACCATCTTCCCGGTTGGGAAAGTCGCCCAACCCCGACTTGATGTGACGCCCTACTTTGCTGGTCTGGCACTGAATGCACTGCCTCGCCCAGGCCGTTGCGTCCCTCTGCATGCCATGCCAGATGAACTTCTCTGCCAGAAGCTTGGCCGTCGTCCTGCCGGAGGGGTGGGACAGTCCGTGGATGATGTCGAAGACCAGACGTCAGTGGGAGGCTTGCACCAGTGGGCGGGGGTGGCCAGTGCTTACGTCACTCAGCAGTGTTGGCCTCCCAGGGGCAAGGGGCACGTCCTTCCACTTCAGCAATGTGATGGCGGTGCGGTAGGCTGGAATCTCTGGGTTGGTGGCTTGTTCCTGGGCGAGGTCATCGTAGTTGATCCCGAGATGCACTGTGTTGAGTTCGATTCTCGAGAGGGCGTCCGCTACAGGGTTCTTCCTGCCGGGGAGGTGATTCGATGGTGCAGGTGAACTCTGCGATGGCCACAGTGCCGCTGCTGCCTGGAGGACCATGCATCCCCCATCTTGGTGAAGGCATGGACCAGCAGCTGGTGGTCCATCAAACTAAGGCATACCCTCCAAGAGGAACTTGAGTGCGCACCACCTGGTACACAATGAAGAGTTCCCTGTCGAAAGTGCTGTAGTGGGACTTGGTAGGGCTGAGCTTCCTGCTGAAGAAGGTGATGGACTGAGGGGCTCTGTTGACGATCTGCTCCAGGACGGCTCTCACAGGCGACGTTTCTGGCGTCCGTTGTTAGCTGGAGGTGGGCACTGGGGTCCTGGTGGGTCAAGGCTGTTGCCTTGGCGGAGGCGTCGGTGGGAGAGGCCTGCTGCTGGTTGAGTCCCCACACTAAGGACTTTGGATGGCCTTCCAGGATCTCTGTCAGGGGCCATGGTGTGCGCGCGACCCGGGGATGAACCTCCTGTAGGAGTTGACCAGCCCGATGCAAGTGGGCAGATGCCTTCGGGGATATCTCATGGCCTCAGAAGTCAATGCCTTTTTTCGGCAGGAAGTCAACTGGCACTTGTTGAACCCAGCGACGAGGCCGTTCTCCTGCAGGCACTGCAGGACCTTCCGGATGTGCCGCAGGTGTTCTTTGTGGAACCTGGAAAAAATTAGGATGTCATCAACGTAGCAGACGCAGAAGTTCAAGTCCCCAAGGATGCTGTCCATCAGTCTCTGGAAAGTCGCCCCTGCATTCCTCAGTCCAAAGGTGGAGAAGGCAAAGACATAGGACATGAAGGGCGTGATGATGGCGGTTTTGGGAATGTCTTCTGGAGCTACTGGTATCTGAAAATAGGACTTTAACAAATCTAATTTTGAAAATATTTTGGCCCCGTGGAAAGAGGCCGTGAGGTCTTGCATATTTGGGAGGGGGTAGTGATCTGGTTCTGTAGCAAGGTTGAGCCGCATGTAGTCGCCGCAGGGTCTCCAGGAGCCGACCGGTTTCTGCACCATGTGAAGGGTAGAGGCCCACGGGCTGGAGGCCTTTCTGCATATGCCCATACCCCATCTCAGCGAAAGCATTCTTGGCCTCCTGAAGGTGCTGAGGGGGAAGCCTCCAGAACTTTGCACGCGTCGGGGCCCCCTCGTCTTGATGTAGTGGTAAATTCCATGCTTGGCGGGGGTTCTGGGCACCTGACGAAGTTCGGGCTTGAACACCTCAGGGAATTCCTTCAAGAGGGAGGCGTACTGGTGGGGAGCGACAGAACACACTGTTGGCGCGCTGGGGCCTGGCACCAGGTGCAGAGACTGGCAGGACTCGGTGTCCAGCAGGTTTTTGCGGCCGACGTTGACTGCCAGTCCAAAGTGGGCCAGGAAGTCCGCACCCAGACATAGGGTCCTCATGTCCGCGATGATGAAGTTCCACTTGTACCTCTGGCACAGGATGGAGACCGACAGGAGCTTGGTGCCATAGGAGAGGATGGGGGACCCTTTGGCGGCCGTCAGGTAGGCAGCCGGGTCCGGCGGGTGTTTGCGGTCCTCTCTGGAAGGCGGGACAGCTCCCATGTCGATCAGCATCATCCTGCCGGAGATGGTGTCGCAGACGTAGAATCCTACTGGTGCGGGGCTCCTGGGTGCTTCTGCTGCCATGGCGCCCTGTGAGGGTGGCCGCCACCTCCCCCATTTTTTGGATGGGCAAAAAGACGGGGGCTTTGCAATTCCGAGCGTCCTTGCCGAACTTCCAGTAGTAGTAGCAAAGCCCCAGCTTTTCTTTATTCTGGTGATAGGGTGGCTGCCTCCTGGCGACGGTGTTGAACTCCTCCGCGTCATGTTCCCCCGGCTGGAGGCAGTTGACAGGTGTGCGGGCATGGATGCCCGCTTCGCTGCTCTTGTGGAGTCCACTAGCTGCTGCACCGTTCTTATGAGGTCCTCAACTGGCAGGGTGTAGGGCTCCATAATCTGACCCTTTGGGAGGAGCTGCCACAGGAGGATCTCCCTCGACAGGCTGATCTTGTGCCTGCCGCTGCTGTCCATCTCGGGGAGGAGGAGGAGGTGCTGGAGGGCATGCCATGTCTCCAGGAGGTTCCTGTCCTGCTGGGGGTTGATGGCAAGGTCAAGGGTGTGGGCGGCTCTCTTGGAGACCGGCAGGGAGCAGGTCTCGACAAGAGGGGCCTTCAGGTGCTGGTAGGTGGCAGGGCTCGAAGACGAAGTCACCCATGGGGTGACCTTCCTATATATCTCCTCCGGCAGGGCGTTGATTACTATGTCTGCCTGCAGCACCTCGTTGGTCAGGCCTGCCACCCTGAACTGCCCCTCGATCCTGTAGAGCCATGATGTTGGGTTGTTATGGGTGAACGGTGGCAACTTTATGGTGAGGCGGCCCTTGGTTGATCTGGTGGGAGGGACATCGCACGAGGAGCGGGTACTGGCGTGGAGGAGCGTGCGGGAGGGCACTAATGGGAGTTGCGCGAGGAAGATTTCTGTCTCTGAGAAGTTTGCGGTTATTTGTATGTGGGAGGGATGTCTGCATCCATGCTCATTTCCGTGCTCTCACTTGGAGTGTGAGTTAACACTCGTGTCAATACACACTTGGGAGCGTGCCGTGTGGGTCAGCTAATGACGCTGGATTTGCCGACGAGGGTCGGTAACGCCCGAACGCTCTGTTAGAGCGCCGTAGTTAGTCCGTTAGGGGGTGTGGGGTGGTTCATTGGGCCAAGACTGACTCGCCGTTTGGGTCCGTTAATGGCTCCGGGAACCACTGGGGGTCACCACTGTGAGAGGGTGCTAAAGAAAAGAGCAGGTAGACGAGTACTGCTAGTTTACTGAGGAAGCAGCCCACTTATAAAGTGGCGTGCGGACGTCAGTACAAAGACATACAAGTGACCCGAGGTCAATCATTCATTATGCAAAAATAAGACAGGTACATATAAATAACGTGACAATAAAAATAGTAGATTAAATACAAAGATACTTTGTAACATACACAATAGACAAGGGCAAATATGGATTGGTAATGAATGTACAATTACATAGAAAAAGAGGCTAATTATCCTGACCTAAGGTCAGACGAAGGGCACCGTAGAAAACGGGAGGTTCCTCAAAGAAAACCCGTTTAGCGGGGGACTTTACACTGTCAACAAAATTAGTAGTAGTAGTAGTAGTAGTAGTAGTAGTAGTAGTAGTAGTAGTAGTAGTTGGCGGAAGTTAAAGGGGTGCCTTTAACTTTGCAACAGCATATATTTCTTTTATAAACTCCCTCCTATTTTTAATTTCTTCTTTTGATAGATCTTCAAATAGAAGGATGTTAACTATCAAACTCTCTTTATTTTCTTGATTGATATGGCTGCTAAACGAATCTTATATCTATTTCAAACGCAGTAAAGTGTCTGTCATAAGTGCCTTTGAAGTTTTGCTCTTGTAGCGGCACCTCAGTTGTTGGTTTTTTTTCTGGTTTTGAAACCACCCTTCCTATATTTTATTTTCTTTTCCTCCAAATATGATGATTAGAATTTTAAAATGACGTACAAAAGTTTTATATAACAAGAGAGAAAACAACTGAATTACTTATTCTTTTTTACCCCTTTTAATCCGTGCTTCTGTCAAGAGTTTAACCTCTTGGCGTTTGATAATAGGAGCAGTACTTTCACTAAATAAAAAGTCACAATTTCATTTACAGTATGTGTCGCTAGTATTGTGTGGCTCCTGCATCTAGCGCTTAGCATTTAATCTAATAATATGGTCCTTCGTTTCTTTCCAGTTGAGTATTCATAACATTTTTCTATTCATATCGTCTTTCCTTACAGACTTAGCTCCAGGTTTGCCATTTACTCGGAATATTTCATTGTTTTTTTTCTTTGTTTTGTATCAGTTTTATTCTTACAACATACAAGATACCCATGAAATACTGATGAAAAATAAGATTGTGTTTTAAATTATATTTTACTTCCTTCCTACATGAGTCTAAAACAGGTAAAACCATCTGTCACGGTTCTCGGTTTCCTGCCGTTGCAGGATGTGCGCATCTCTCTTCCGTATCTTTGCCTTCTTTGTGATTGTTCTCTCCGGTATCATTGTTGCTTCTGAGGGCGCGTTGCAGTGTTTTTTGATATCCGCAATGACGGTTTACAAAACGACACTATGAACGATTTCTCGAGCCTGTGGATGAAGATTAATGCGGGAACGAGGACCCCTTCCATCGTTCCAAAGGCGACAGACTCCTTAATGAGTCAGTGAGTGTTTACTGAGCTTCCCTTGTAGGCACGGGCTGTTTAACATCTTTATGCCCTGAGGTCAGCTAACAGCGCTGGAAATTTTTGTAAAACGTGTTGTTTTATTGTTGTTAAATGCTAGAAAAATTACGAGGGCCTTTAATAATTGGCTTAAAAAATTTTAGCAACCAATTATATTTTTTGCTATGCTGCCTTCATATACCATACAACGTGGTGGGAATATTTGATTTTATGAAGGAGCCAGATGGAGTATACCTTAGTCTAACATATCGGTAAAAAATCTCATTAAATGTTAAATCAAATCTCATTAAATGTTAAATAAATGTTAAATTTCCCAGTTTTGAATTGAGCTTTCAATTCTCCTTGTGCTTACACGGTCAAAAGAGGGGAGTACTGGAAATAATCTTTTGGTTGATGAGTCGGCAGATAATGGACAGTGCTAAAAACAAAGGAAAGATGTAGCAGAGGCTCTAGAAGAATCTCGAGTTGCTGACACTAGATTTGTAGAGGAGAAAATAATTATGAATTTTTAAACTGAGGTGGGGAGAGAGAGATGATGTTGCGCCAAATATAAAAAAAAAAATTGGCAACGTAGCTATAAAAAAATGGAGAAGCCTTCGCCCAAAATTAGGAAGAACTCATAAACAATCTGATTGTAAATATAGCCGGAATGCTGGCTATGTTGGAGAAAGCTTTCGGAAATGTAATCCTATGGTTAAAATGTATAAATTGCATAAGATTTCGTAAATCTGGCCTGAACAGTTTTGTGGATGAAAGAGGACGAGAAATAGAACTAGCAATGAATACTGATTCTGAGTTGTTGCATATAAAGTGTTATTTAACAAATATCAAATGGATTGAAACTGGTTGGTTTTCTGGTTATTCTAAACTTGTTTTAAAACTATTACACCGACTAGTTACTACAATACCGCAGTCGGGCACCGGTACTATTCCCGCTAGATGGCTCTGCAAAAAATTAGCAGAAGAAAAATTTTAATTACGTATAGCACAACTAATTATACATAATTTTTAGATAGTTAGACTGATTAAATATCACAAAAATTATTAAAAATATTTATAATTTAAATATTATGTATGATATTCTTAAAATATAACGAAAATATACGTAATTTATATTTTTTATAAGTGTTAAGTATCAACTATATGACCCGTATCTAAACCGATGTTTACATTCATGTTGCAGACGAGACTTTCCAGAATTTCATAAACGTGATCAAATCGTAATTGCATACAAGTCTGTTATTAAGGTAATTACTGTTGTCATGACAGTACAGATTCATTTGCTTTTGTATTTTCATTGTAAAATATATTTTGTAGTTATGTAAAATACACTCAGGCTCAGCCAGTCCGATTCCTGATATGTCGATTCCTCAACCAGGATAGAGTCAGTCCGTGTTAGGATACATAGGTATGGCATAACTTTATGTTTAACCTATCAGCTCTCTTGTACTGACCATGCTACTTTAATCATAACCATTATTGGAGGAAAATTTGTGTAGACGTTATTTTAAACTTGTAATGTAGTACAAATGCCAAACGGAGTAAGTTTAGACTAGGCTACGTTCTTATTCTATTGAAGGACAGTTTTCGTGAATGGCTGCCGGCGAATTTTGACCAAGTTCGTTTATCCCTTTCACTCCTTCCCCAGTTTACCAGTAAAGGGAATGACATTAACAATACCAGATGCATAGGCTGTATCAGTAGGTTAAAGGACCCATAGTAATCCAGAACATGAGATCATTTTGTGAAGAGTGGATCAACACAAACTATTTTGAAGGGGATCACCAGATGAGGTCTAGCTTAATTGCAGTAATATGGTTACTGTAGGATATGAGATCTGGTACTTCTAAGTAACAGCCCCGCACGGACTGTATTGAACAGTTCCACGAATAAGAAAGTCTGGGGAGCCATGTGTTCAAGAAGGGTTTACCTAAGGAAATCTATTTTAAAAGGAACCTTACTAACCTAACATACCCTAACCTAACCTAACTTAGTAAGCCGTGTTACTTAGCTGGGGGCCTTCCCCCGGACCCTCTGGTGAAGGCAACCACTTTTGGTATTTCTAAGTTAGGCTATAGCTCCACACGGACTGTACTATATTGGACGGCTCCGCAAATATGAAAGTCATTAGGTAGCTATATGTTCAAGAAGGCATTGGTTAAGGAAAAGAATTATAAAAGAACCATACTAACCTAATGTACCCTACCCTAACCTAATCTAGTAGCCTTGTTACTTATCGGGGTGCCCCTCCGGTCCTTGCACCCCCTGGTAAAGGAAAGCACTTTTTAACAAAAGTTCCCCTATAACACTGCGCATGCACGATAGCATTCCAGGATGGCTAGCATACAAAAACATAATCAGTTCTGAGGTTAATTAAAGTCGACCGACAAAAAATAACTGGAAATTCTTGATAAGCAACTAAAATACTACTGTATAGGAAAAGTCAGTTTTAAAGGAAATGTCCAACACAGAGCTAGTACTACCCCACTTTTTACCAAAAGTTCCCCTATAACACTGCACATGCGCATTAGCATTCCAGGATGGCCAGCGTACAAAAACATGATCAGTTCTGAGGTTCAGTTACAGGTTAATTACAGTCAACCAACAAAAAATGATCAGTTCTGAGGTTCAGTTACAGGTTAATTACAGTCAACCAACAAAAAATAACTGTAAATTCTTGATAAGCAACAAGTCAATTTCCAAGGTAATATCTGTTGCAGATGCTTTCTAGCATTTTTGTAGGCGTACGTTGTAGGTACATGACAGACATAGTATGATATTTGAACCTTTATACATATATGCATTACGTTCTCTCATATTTCATGTTCATGCATATACCTCCCTAATGTATCAAATGTATGTCATTCCTATATGTATCACATATACAATATATAATGATCAAACCTTATCCGTCTGGCAGTAATGTTTCACCAGTATAGGACTGCTGTGTTTCCCTTATAACCACATAATTTGCACCTCTGTGAATTTGTTAACTCCACTAGACATTAAGAACTTACTTTTGATATTTTGGTATTTCCTTTATTCCCAACCTTTAGTGATAAGGATAACACATCGAACACACACATGGCGCAGTGAACTGAAGTGTCAGTGAAGTATTTTCAAGAGGATTTTCTGCAAGTGCACAGCTTCCAGCGCCAGTAATCAATGGCGCTATCGTCTGTGCTGTTTCCTGCCTCCACCCAGCTTTTCATTGTGAATTTATTGTGCTTTATGTGTAGTGATCAGTGGTTCATGAGTGAAGTGTTGTGCAAAGTGTCCTTTTTGCTTTCGTGCATTTCATATAGGACTGTGATATGCAAAACCCTTGAGAGCGCTTAGCTGTACATTTGGTCCCTTCGATTGTTTCCAGGTAACTAACTGACCACTGAGTCACAGCAGAGCAGACACTTACTCACTGATCCAGCAACTTATTATTGAAACTGTAGTTTAAAAAGAAGAATCTTTTATTATTTCCATAGGTGTCATTCATTGCATATATATTACACATAGTGGATGGGCTAGAAGACTTTCTAGGTCAGCCAGAAGAGACAGAAGATCAGGGGATGTCAGAAGCCAGTAGTGTGGGAGCCTATGCACTCAGTGGGAGCACAGTGTTCCCCCACAGTGGGAACACTGTGGGAGAGGAGTTGCCCTCCTCCACCATCCACTATTCCTTCGCCCCCACTACCATCCCCTCCCCTCCACCCAACCGACTGGAACAGATTTCCCTCAACTTATCAAGTTTTTAGAGGAATTTTGCCGGTATATGAAGAAGAGAAAAGACGACGTGAAGATGAAGAAAGAGGAGAACAAAGAAGACATGAAGATGAAGAAAGAAGAGAACAAAGAAGATGTGAAGAAGAAGATAGAAGAACACAAGAGGAGTTATGCAGAGGAGAGGAAAATATGTGCATAGATGAGGAAAATGCAAGATTTACAGCCCTTATCCAGGCGCTTTTGTCTGCCCAACCCTTCCATGCAGAAAACCCCATACCAGGTACAGAGATGGGTACTTCTTCCTCCAGTCAACCTTCTCTTCCCCCACCACAAAAAGCTACTGCGCAAACGCCACCCCCACTCAAGGCTGATGCGACATTCCAAATGTTCAGGGAATGGAGATGCCAGTGGGATGATTATGCTATCATGGTCAGTCTTTTCAAGCTTCTTAGTGAGAAACAGATGCTCCAGTTGCGGATGTGCTTAGCCCTTGAAACTCATTGTGTGTTGGAGCACACCTTACAGATCTCACCCTCCACAGATAAGTCTGTAGATGAAGTGTTGGATGCCCACAGTCTCGTATTGAAAGGGCTTCACGTAATGAGTGGATCTTCTGCCGAGGGGAATTGCAAAAAGAAGTGCAGACAGATGGAAGGAGAATCTTTTGCAGATTTCTACATAAGGCTTCGATGCATTGCAGAGGAAGTCGACTTGTGGCCAGGGAATGCAGCTGCATGCGAGGAGACTCAGTTGAAAATGATAATTCTGATGGGCATTCAACATGCAGAGCTAGTTCAGAAAATAATCTCCTTGGACACTGCCTCCTCATTACAAGATGTTGTCACGACCTATCAGTCATATGCAACTTCTGCCATATGTGCCGCACCTAACCAGTTGCACGCCATTTCTGCCTACAAAAGGTGTGAGAAGAAAAGGGCAAGTGAAACAACCTTACCTTCAGAACCAGCTTTGACACCACCTACTTTATGCCAGTCCTGCGCTCGACAGCATGGCCCCAATGAGGATCCTGCTACCAACAGTACTTGCAAAAGCTGTGCCTGCCTTGGTAATTGGTCCAGGACTATTAAATGTCGTGCCAGCAAAGCCCACTGTCACCCCTGCCACCTCATTGGGCACTTTGATAAGTGTTGCAGAGAGAAGAAGAACCACCAGGATGGTTCTCCAAGCAACAGTGCTGCCCGCTGCAACTCCTGCAAGACCCAAGATGCACGGCAGAGCAGCTGTCATCGTTTAAGATACCCTTCTTCCACAGCCCCCAGACACCCCAACCCATCTGTGTTTTCCTGTCATATGGTGATATTAATTCTTGCTCCCAAGGTTCGCCCGCCAACCTTGGGTGGTCCTTTGGCATGTTCGAGATTCCTTATCCTAGTTGGCATGTGCCGGGGCCAGCGAGTGTTCAACTGTCGTGCCCGACATTTTTTATTTCCCTTCTTACCTGGAAGATTCTTCTAAGTTGCCGCAAGAGCCGTCCACAGCACCTCTCCCGGCGTCTGACACTAATGAGTCTGTTATTTCAAAGGGAATTATTTTTAGGTAATGATATCTCGCAGAAAGGCGTAATGGAGACGAGACAGTAGTTTCTTTGCTTTAATAAAGAAAGTTAACCACAAAATTAAGCACAAATTACGGTTACAGTTATGATCTTCTAATCACTCTTGTCAGACAGTTCAGTTAACCCTTTAACGCCGACTGGACTTATTTAAATCGACAAAAAGTTGTCTGTGGGTACCAGTGCGTAAAATACGTCGACAACAAAAGATTTTATATGGGAAAATATATATAGGCCTCTGTTTGCAAAAAATTTTAAATCGCACTTGAGGGATGCTGGGAGTTCACGGATTCTCACATGGTGCCATTTTGTTTACAAGGTGACTAAGCTGCGCATGCAGCACTTCTTTCTTATCCAAAGAAAGCACTGCTAACTGCTGAAATCTCATGAAATTCTTTTTTAGTCATTTTGTTTAATTTGCACCGATTTTCTATTCACTTTACAGAAAGTTTTATATATGAAAATGTGTGCAATTTCATTTAGAATACAATGAAAAATAACCTCATGGTTGTAGCTTTATCAATTTTGACATTGGCCTATAAATCAAGATAAATGCGAAAATTCAACCTTCGTCAACTTTTGACTCAACCGAAATGGTCGAAAAAATGCAATTGTATGCTAAAACTCTTACATTCTAGTAATATATATTCAAATTTACCTTCATTTTGGAATAAAACGAGAATCTAAAGGCCAATATTTGATTTATGGTGAAATTTTTAAAAACTTTTTCATACGTCCTTTAACTGCTGAAAATCTCTAAATTTTGAATACTTTGTCGCAATAATTTTGCACTGTTTTGTATTGGCCTGTTACATAAAGTTTTATAAATGAAAATGTGTGCAATTTCATGTAGAATACAACAAAAATAACTCATGTTGTTGCTTTTTATCAATTTTGACTTATTTTCATCTAAATCACAATAAGTGCCAAAATTTCAACTCGGCTGAACTTTGACTCGACCGAAATGGTCGAAAAAATGCAATTGTGCTCAAAACTCTTACATTCTAGTAATATTCAATCATTTACCTTCATTTTGCAACAAACGAGAAGTCTCTAGCACAATATTTCGATTTATGGTGAATTTTTTGAAAAACTTTTTCCTTACCTCCGCGCATCTAACTCTGCTGAAAATCTTGTAAGAGCCTGACGCTGTCTCTCTTCCAAACGTGTGTTCATGTGTCCGTCGTCCATCAGAGTGGACAAGACAACAAGAGCATCTCGCTTTCTCTCTAGTGGACAGCGATTTCCAACCATACAATATTTCCGCTCTGTTTCTCCTAACCATTGTTGTCGTGATGTATGTACAATCACCACTACTTGCATTGCCAGTAAGCATTCTAATCATGCACTCATAATGTTCCAATGAATCTTCTGTATCAAACTGTGTGTATGTTTCTGTTTTGTAAGACGCCCAAACGCTCTCGCCACTCTGATGGACGGCATTTAACACAGACACACACGTGTTTGGAAGAGATGATCAGAAGCTCTTTAATCTCAGAAATTCTTTAGTCTTTGTCGTATTTTGCATACAATTTTCATTAGCTGATGTACATAATGTTTTATATAAGGAAATATGCAATTTCATGTAGAATACAACAAAAAATAATTCATGGTTGCACTTTTATCTATTTTGAAATATTTTCATATAAATCACAGTAAGTCAAATTTCAACCTTTGTCAACTTTTTGACTCAAACCGGAAAATGGTTATAAAATGCACTATAAGCTAAAACTTACATTCTAGTAATATTCAATCATTTACCATTTGCAACAAACATGGGAAGTCTCTAGCACAATACTTTTGAATTATGGTGAATTTAAAAAAAAATTTTTTATGGCCTACAATACAACAAAAAAAATATTTTAGCTTTTAACCGCTTTTGTTCACAGCGCCGATTTGTATACAATTATATATGAAATTTTTTTTTGCGTGTCATATGACCCAATATTCATATGATAATGATATTTTTTCATTTCTGATAGTTGCATACTAAACTTCGTTATAGGTAATGAGAAAAAGGAGCCAAAAATGAACTACTAATCTTAAACACTAAGCGTGTATGATTTTTAAAAAACTTCCTTTTGCTTGGCACTCCCCCAAACCCCACCGCATACAGCAGACACTTTTTGTAAAATAGAGTCTTGCGTTTAAGGGTTAAGGCTGTTTGGGAACACGGAAGCAATGGGAGATATGTCTCTCCTGGTTGATGGACTGAACTCCCGAAAGCTGTTTTTTCTGGCTTCTCGCTTCTCTGAACCCCAGGGTTTTGTAAT
Organism: Macrobrachium rosenbergii; assembly: GCF_040412425.1. NCBI lineage: Eukaryota > Metazoa > Arthropoda > Malacostraca > Decapoda > Palaemonidae > Macrobrachium > Macrobrachium rosenbergii. Next base: position 53,192,723 of record NC_089791.1, on the reverse strand, counting down.
CTCCAACTTGTCCCTTTCAGTGCCCCATTGAAAGATTTTATCTGTAAGGCCTCCTCAAACAGCTGGTTGAAGGATGTTGGTGGGTGTTGTTCAAATCTCTCCTTAGGATTTGATTGGAAATGATCCATGAGGGCAAGACTCCTTCAGAATGTTTGATTGGAGGGTGTTGAATTACATCACTTTGTCCAGCCCTCACTCCCATGTGTAAACGCCTCCTATTGAAGAAGGGTTATAGATAAGTGGCTGGAAATGTTTGCTTCTGATGAGGTGTTGACTAATCCGAGCAAGCTAAAATTGCTCACTGTTTTAAGATTTCAAGGCGGTTTACATATTCAGCACTCTCTAGTCTCTGCACAACAATCCAGGCTTTCAATTGTTGTTTCTCTCTCTCTCTCTCTCTCTCTCTCTCTCTCTCTCTCTCTCTCTCTCTCTCTATCTAACTTTCCTAACACAACGGCTCCCCCAAGCCACTGTTCGCCCTCCAACCTTGGGTGGTCCTTTGGCGTGTTCGAGATTCCTTAGACTAGTTGGCATGTGCTGGGGCCAGCGAGTGTTCAATGGCTCCCCCAAGTTGCTGTTCACCTGCCAACCTTGGGTGGTCCTTTGGCATGTTCAAGATTCCTTAGCCTAGTTGGCATGTGCTGGGGCCGGCGAGTGTTCAACGGCTCCCCCAAGCCGCTGTTCGCCCGCCATTCTTGGGTGGTCCTTTGGTGTGTTCGAGGTTCCTTATCCTAGTTGGCATTTGCCGGGGCCAGCAATGTTCAACGGCTCCCCCAAGCCGCTGTTCGCCCGCCAACCTTAGGTGGTCCTTTGGCGTGTTCAAGATTCCTTAGCCTAGTTGGCATGTGCCAGGGCCAGCGAGTGTTCAACGGCTCCCCCATGCCGCTGTTCGCCTGCCAACCTTGGGTGGTCCTTTGGTGTGTTTGAGATTCCTAAGCCTAGTTGGCATGTGCCGGGGCCAGTGATGTTACCATTATTGGCCAGCGACACCTAGAGAATTTAGGAATCCCCAAGAGCAGCCTGCAACCTCTTCCACTGACTACAATGATTTGCAGATGGGTCCAAATTTGGCACCTGCCCTTGGTGTGTTCCAGGCTGCCTCTCACCTTAGGTAAGCAGTCTTGTTCTGCTAGGATTCATGTCCCGAGAACAACTATGACTCCACTGTCTTATGCACATTGTCAAAGAGTTGGCCATAATGCCTCTTCTGGATTTCCAAGCTCCTTGGCTGAAGTCAGACATGGTCATAGATGCAAAGAATACTTATTTCAGCCACTCTGGCATCTTCGGCTGCTTTGAATATTTCCTCAGAATTTTCAGATACATTGGTTTCAAAGAAGACTTGAAGTCAGCTCCTCTGAAAGCCCATGGTTGGTTCTCCATGAGGATTCATCTCAGCTGATGGTGCTGTGTCCTTTGCTATCCACACCCCAAGACAGATTCCTTACTTCAGGGACCAGGTCAAGGAAGAGCTTGACTCCATGTAGCCCAGGAATAATCAAACCCACAGATGACCCTTCTGAATGGTGTGCCCCCTCATTGTTGTCGCCAAGAATGTCACAGGAGTACACATCACCGTCGACCTCTCCAAGCTGAACAGCCAAATTTCCCGCCCAGCCCACCTTCGCCCACACCTTTCATCGCCATTCATAGTGTGGACCTGAAGGCTCGGTTTTTCACGACAGCTGATGCCTCTGTGGTAATGCTGGCAAAATGGAACTGGCCAAAGAGGATCAACATTTGACTACTTTTACTACACCATATGGTCCAGTTCAAACACGGAGGACCAATGGGCTTTTGCAGCGTTACTGAAGATGCATTCAATCCCTGCTGGCGATATGGCCCTAGTCATGAGCCGGCAGAACTGCGGTTAAGGTTGTCGATGACATCCTTCCCAGATGAGGGTTACCTTTCACACCTTTACCGTATCCACAAGATACTCACCAGGTGCTGCAAGTTTGGGATTACCCTCAACAAAGACAAGTTTTTGGTTGCTGCACTCCACCATCAACTTCTGCGGATAACACTCTCAGGAGAGGGCATTCAGCTGATCAAGAAAAGTCAGTGCCATCAGGATTTCAACCCAGCTAACCTGGCTGACCTCAAGATCATTCATGGGCCTGGTCACCAAATGGCAGAATCACCTCACTGTTACCGCTGCAATAGCCCAGCCTCACGCCTCTTATGAGCCTCCCAAGAGACGTCAGGGACCCCTGATCATGATGAGGCCTTTCGACGCATCAAGTCGGGCGCTCCTCCGTCCACCTGTTCTCGCTGCTTTTAACCCAGACCTGCCAACATCTTCAGACAAATTTCACTTAATGGCATTGGATATGCCCCCTCTGCAGGACCATGGTAGTGGACACCTCATTCAGTTCAGTGTGGCTCTTGATTCCTTACTGATGCTGAAACATGCTATGCCACTATTGAGCTCGAGATACTGGCTATGGTCTAGTCGATGTCAAAATGTAGGCTGTGTCTTGCTGGCCTACAGAACTTTGCCCTAATGACGGATTACTGTCCCCTAATACCTATCCTGAACCATTACTCGCTGGACGCCATTGAGAATCCTCGCCTCCAGCGTCTGGAGGAGAAAATTTCGCCCTACTTATTCACAGCTGTGTGGCTTCCTGGCAAGTCTCTGAACATTCTTGATGCCTTGTCTCAAGCCCCAGGCAGCCACCCTGCACCTGAGAACGAAATCACAGGTTCCCCTCCCGCCACCCATCTCCGAACAGTCATAGCTTTGTACACCGTCACCTCTTCAGGAGAGTCGCCAGCTCATGATGTCGTATAGGACCTCAGGATCTACTAAAAGAGCAAAGAGCAGACCGTCTAGACTCACCTACTCAACTGTAATGCCTCAGGATTCCCTCCAATAGGTATGATCTGAAAACCTCTTAGCCCCATACTGGAAGATACGGGATGAACTCACTCCCATATTGGACATACGGGATGAACTCTACGCTGATGGTGACCTCATCCTGTATGGAGCAAGTCATAGTTCTTGCTGCCCTCTGCTGCCGCACCTTGTCTCGCCTACATGACAGCCATAGGGGTGTTGAATCTACTAAGTGCCGGGCAAGACAGGCTGTCTTCGGCAACTGGTATCACTAACGGGACATTGTCAGCACAATTGAGCTTGTGAGTCATGTCAGGTGTTGCAGCCAACCCAGCAGCAGGAAACTAGTGATGCTCTTTATGCAAAACTCCTCTACAAACCCATTTAGGTCTGTTTCTAGGCAGACTTTATTGTTATGGAAAACACTTCCCGTCATAGCTGACCGACTCCCAGGATGGCTTGTTGTTGTCCCATGCAAAGGTGATACTACTGCTTCTAATACAACCAGGATCTTCTGTCGCTGCTTGAGACACTTTGTATTTTAAATCTCCTCCTCAGGATGTATGGAGGAAGCAGAATCTACGTGTAACAAACAAGTTCTGGGGGGATTTAATGGAAAATGGGAAGTTTGAGAATTGGTTACCTTTCCATATTATCCACAATTGAATGGTCATGCCAAAAACTGCCTTGAAGGATTCACATCTTATCCTGGACAATGATACCCTCTGGCAACATTGATTAAGAGTTTGACTTGAGGACTTTAGAACTGCAGAATACTGTACATCCCAGTTTCACAATCTCTGGACCAGAGGATGGCCAAAGAGGTCAGCATGAAACACAACCAGAGTCCTTTCAAAGGAGCGCAGGACAAGACTGAGGAATGTGACTGCACAGTGGTTGATCAAATGTGCTGACAGGTTAAGACCCAGTACGACCATGCCTTTTTGCCAGTTTGACTTTTCCAGCAGGTTAAGATCCAAGAAAAAATTCACCCTGGTTCACAAGGTTTAGGGGTAGTCTGAGTTTCTATGCACCAGCGAAACAAACCATTGTTTTATGGTCACACATGAAAGATCGTTTTCTTAAGCCCAGTGCCACCTTCTAGTGTTGACCCATCCTGTCATTTTCCTTCCTTTTTGACCAGGAAAGCAGTCCTTAGTTAACACACACACACATGTCCCACACACACACACACAAAGGTCACAGAAAAGAGTCAGCTGTTGAGACACACACAATGAGATGAGGTTTAAAGGCAGCTCAATACATGAAAGACATACAAATTGTGAGCATATGAACCTGGTTATATAGGCTATATAACATTAGAATCTCTCACATTTCATGCAAAAATATTTTTATCATACCTTCCTAATAGCCATCAAATTTGTCATTCCTATAAGTATCATCACAAATGAACGACTAAACCTTTCTGTCTGAAGGAGTAATGTTTCTAATTAATGGGGACGTTGGGTTTCCTATAACCACATAATTTGGGAACCTCTGTGAATTTGTAACTCCACAAGACATTAAGAACCTCTTTATCATTTCAGTGTTTCTTCATCCACAATTTGAAAGTACCACGTATGAAAAATGACATACCTAAAACCACATCTCCACAGATATTAAACCAGCAATAACGTCTGAATAAATTACCAGTAGATTTTGGAATTTTATTTTTTTAGTATTTTTTTGGCTTATCAAGAGCTTTCACTTTTCCACCAATTTTTTGGCAATGTTATAAACCTCAGAATTCCATCCAACAAGGTGGGGACCCTTTAGGAATGTCAACACAGTGATGTAGACCACGGAAGAGAGACTGAAGAGAAAGACCATGATATGTTATTGTATGCTGATATTAGAATGTTATTGCATTATTTTTCAGAAAGGGGAACTTTTGCAAAATGGAGCAGCTAATTTAGGAAAATGGGGGTGAAATTCAAGATTCCAAACCTTGTGGTTCTTGAGCCACCAGCACATTTATGGCCTACTAGGTTAGGTTAGGTTACGATACTTTTTTATAATAGTTTCTTCACTTGGAATATCCCTCTTCTTTAAGTCCTTCACTTTCTTGAAACATGTGGCTCTCAGAGCCTTTATAATCCAGAAGCTATTCCAGGTTGTCCAACATAAACAGTCCACAGAGTTTGTTTTACTCCCACCAAAACCTGAGTAGGAACCACTGTCCTTAACCTTGTTTACACACTGTAGATTTTGTATGAATTGAACTATGTAAACAACACCACCTCTCCATCATTAAAAACCAAAATGTAGGAAAAAAAGATAATTTTCAAGGCAAAATCTTTTAACCTATAAGTTTTTCAGTAGTTAAATCATTTTTCACAAGTTTAAATTGCAGTGCATCTCGTTCACTCTTATCTTATATCGGACCGCAGCTGTTGCAGTGGTCATTCAAAACATTAGCTGCAACCTTCCTTGTTATTTTTACTGTGTTTTTCTTGAAATTTTTCCATCAATAAAGCATCTCAGATGAAAACACGAATTTAATTTACAGCATGTAATGACTTAGATGGTTACATTTTCAAATTTTACTGTCATTATGCCAGACTGAATTTGATTTAGGTCCCAGTGCTTGGATTTTGGCCCAGAAGAAGAAGAAGAATTGAAATAAGAATATATATTCAAGATGAAAATCAAAAAAGAAGCTGATTATAAGACTACCAAGATATCTGATTTCTTTTGAAGAGAATGTTTAAAAATTTTCTGAGGTGGGAATGAATATCAAAACAAAAATTCCTGTTGTGCCTGCAAATGGGAAACATTTAAGGTCCCTTAGCTAAAAGAACAAAATAATTCGTGAGAAGAAAGTGATACACTGGTTTGCCTGTCTAAGGAAACAACATAAACATAGCAGCACTGGTGTACTGATGCATTTCATCCTCCTAATCACTGTGGTATCTGAAAAAGCTAGCATTTGTAATTGAGGGATTTTAATCAGTAATACTGGGTCAAAGTATCATTTAACAGCACTTACACCAGCTTTTAAGTGGAGAATAGCGTTAATAGGTTAATATTTGTTTTTATTCCTCAATTAGGAACAAGAAAGAACTTTGGTAAGCCAGTTTTTACAGATATACAAATAGCTGGAATCCTCAAATTTCCTGAAGACTTTTCATGTGCCATTGTTTCTTCAAAACAATGGCCACATTTGAATGGGTTTTATTCATTACAAGTCATTTTCCACGAATCTGGGAAAATGTTTTCATCAAGGTTTATGGGGTAACTGATATTTAATAAAGCTTCAGTTCAATATCTTTCTAAAAATGAAATTGGTGTGTTTTTACATTTTTTTAGTGTCAGTTTACTAACTTTTGTCACAGTATACAAGGCATGTTATGTTTTAGTCGATCTGCAATTATCTCGGCCTCTGCTATTTTCAAGATTAACATTGGTTTTAGGTGTGACTTTTATATACGGTGATGTAGAAATTTTATTAGCTGCAAGTTAATCTTTTTTAAAGATGTTACTCCTCCTTCCTGAGATAGCAGTATTCAAAATCTTGGTGTAACTCAAGAACCAGTGATGATGGGTGAATTTTTTCCTAATAAATGAATTCTGCAATTAGAATTTAATAATTCATTTTAATACAACAATATGGTTTCATCAGGGAATTTCAATTATGAATCTAAGATTTAATCTAGAAGATATATCAAGTTTATAAGCTCCACTGTTTGGCAAGGATCCAGAATTAAATTTGAAAAATAATATAGTGGGTAAATAGTTAACTGTAGATGGCTTGTACATGCAATTTAAGCTTCTGATTTGTAGACATGAAGGTTTTTGAGGATGGTTTATGTTTTTATGTCAAGATACAATGCAGTAAAATGAATCATTTTGAAAGGAGTGTGCATAAAATAAATGGTATATGATCAGCTGTGTTTTTATTAAAATTGCCAACTTAAGGTACAATATAATAGAAAATGTAAAAACTGTCCATACACTATCTCATTTGGGAAAACATTAACTGGTAAATGAAGCCAGGCTTGTCTTTTTCAAAAGTAACGTTACCTAATTCAGGTCTTAATTAAATATCTTTTGATTTGTCCCAGCAGCCAGAATTCAGTAGACTTAGTAAAATGAAGCTGTAATCTGTTATTAGTGATGCTAAATAGAATGCCTGGTATTTTCTGAGTCAAATGTCAAACAAGTAGAAATCATTTTTGATAGTTTTCAAAATAGAAACTGTTTTACATGTAATATTTTATTTCTGTGTCCCAAAAGGTTAAAGAGTTTCAGCTATAAAGTTTGTTGGCAATCATTCCTCCATCAGCAAATTTAGATGGATGCTGTTTTGATTGAGTTGTCCAGATTAACAGGAAAGAGAGTAACAAGAGAAAGATTTTGATAAGATGATTTTTGAGAGAAGTCATGAGCATTATTGTATAAGTGTTTATTGTCCAAATTAAGTGTTTGGAACATTTTAATTTAGATTTTTAGAAGGTTTTGTCTCAAATCAGCCATTTTTTATCAACAGGTGGTTTTAATAGGACTCTTGTCTAGGTTACAAAAAATTTACTATGAGCTGGTTAGAGGTTTCACAAGTTTATTTCAGTGAGTAGGCTAGTTATATAACAAATGTTTTTGATATTTAGTTACAGTTTCAATTTGTATATGATATTTTCCCTGTTGTCTAAATAGCAACTTCCAGTTTGTGTTTCAAAAATCTCGTACTAAAATTGTCATTTAGCTTTTAGGATTGGCTCCCAGAAACAGTGGCAAGTTGGTTTTTAATGTTAATATATAAAACTGGATTTTGTACCTTATAGCTATGGGTACATTTCCCTTTGGCAATATTTTTGCCTGATTGCAGTCTGTCATGGTATTTGGTTAGTTTATAATTTTCTGTTATTTTTCTGTCTGTAGGAGCAGATATCAAGAAATTTTAAATGTGAAACACGTAATTTGAATGATGTTACGTGACCTGAGCATTCGGTTTTCCTCAACAAGTGCGTCTAGAAGTATTGATTTATATCCAAATTATTCAGATAACTGATGGATCCGCAAATGGCTGAAATCTATTTAAAGTAACTTACCACTCCATATAATTATAATAACATGAAATGTTTGGGAAACAGTTTTGTTTTCAAGGTGTTCCAGTTTTACTTTTTGAGAAATGTTTGAATCATTATTTCTGTACATTGTGCTTTAGGGGAAAAATTATTGACTTTCAATTTATAATGTTAGGTGGTTATTATAATCTAACATCTTTCACTGAATAGGTTTGATACAGTTACGTAGCAAGGACTGAAATAAAAGTTTGGTCAAAATTATAAGAAATCAGGTTTTCAGAGTGCAACTTTAGGGAGAAGAAGTGGCTTTTGTTAAGATGGTTCAGTTAATATTAAGATTTCATCTTATAACATTAGATAGTATTTTAGGTAACCATTAGTGTTGTAGATTAACATTTAACAATTAATATTCCTTCTTTCCAAAGTCATAGATGATTAAGTCCAATACTCAGAAAGTTGGTTTAACTGATTTTTATGGTTAAATTAATTTAGCAAAAAAAATATATAAATTTAATGTAATGTTAATCCCTTTCTGTTAACGAAAGGTTTCAACATTTAGATAAACGTTTATGATTTTCACCCATCCTAAAATTATAGTTTTAGTTTCTGCACCTAATAAAGACCATTTTGTCTTGTACAATTATTTGCTGATTTGGTAAAGTGAAATTCAATCATGAGTCCAAGAACATCATTTATATCCAGTTACCACATCATTAAGAAAATTTCATTGTGACTGTTATACATTTTAGGGAGAGTGCTTGGGAATCTCATTTATCAAGGTGATGTATTGATTGTTTGGAGACTAATTTTGTGTCTTTTGTAATTCATTTTCATAAATGTCCAAATAAAGATATATCTCAGTTTTAATATATATCACAACGTAATGAATTTTATAAGATTTTGTGTGCAGCTTAAAAATGCATCATTGATGTCTCCTGTATATTAATCAGAATAAGTTTCCGCTTTGAACGAGCGCGTTTGCATTAAATGATTAACATGAAGCCAAACAGATGGCTGTTTTTGACTTTACATTTACACAAATAATACAAAAATAATAGTTCTATATGACAAGTGAAATAATTTTGAATATCTAGGATCCATCTTTTTTTATGTGAAAGCTCCAAAAATGGTAAAATTAGTGTTTTTTGTGATGTTAACTGTATTTTAAGTCTTGAGACTTGATCTTGAGGTATTTATTAATGTTTTTGATTTGTTTATTCTTTCCAAGAGCATTCTCTTTAAACAGATTTGCTTTGAAAAGAGACATTTTAAAATATGTTTGTAATGGTAATTTTTTAAGGTGGTTTCAGAAATCCATGTAATCCCATTTCAGACTTTGAAATATGCCGAGGTTTTGGTGTTAACTAATTACAGAATGAAATCCTGAGGATCAGCTTAGAATAAACAGCTTCGGCTAGTGTCAGCTTGAAGCTAAGAATGAAGACTCAAACGCTGTTTGTTTACATTCTTTGAATGAGGTAAGAGGCTTATGTGAATTGTAAAAGCTCCAAGCTTCAGCGATAAAATCGCCAAAATCAAACTAAGCTCTTGAATTGAAACGCATAAACTTATTACCAGGAGGAAAAGAGGCTTTTGTTGTATTTTGGGGCCATATTAAAGGCTTTGCTGTCTCCCCTTTTCTTTTGCGGTTGCTATGACCCTGGATTTTGTTGCCCTTATTGTTTTTAAATGTTTGTTTGCAGTCTTTGGAAAGATTTTGATTTAATGTTTTACAATTTTATGTTCTCAAGTCATCAACAGATTAGGTGAGTAGCTTCAGCTATTAACTTTTGTGTTAGGATGTGGGTATTGGCGCTCATAGCCTGCTGACACAGTCTGGTCCCATTACAGTATAATGTAAAAATTTTATTTGACCCACCATTAGTGGGTATTTTCACTTTTCATGATTCAGCTAATTATAATTCTTGTAGAACCTGAAAATGAAGATAGCCTCTTCCAAAAAGTATTTTTAATTTACATTTAAAGAAAGCGGAGTTTTAATTAATATCATATGGCTAGCAAAAAGAGAGGAAAGTATGAAAGGGCTTTTCATGTAAAAATTAGGTTAAGTAGGTAAGTCAAGCAGACTGTGGCTAAAACCGCTAATGTTTAGTGCCAGAACAGGGAAGTTAGACTTCCATTGATTGGACGTTTTTGTTACTTCAGGTATTTATCAGTTTTGGGGGCATTGTATAATTAGTATCAATAACAAGAAACTGAGCAATATTTTGCCTTATTAGTATAGTTACTCTGGATAAACTAGTAACAAAAGTGACATTTCGCTCATCTTAAATAAAATCATAAGGAAATACCTAGGCACATTGCAGTTTGTGTTTACAGTTAATAATTGTAAAAGTGGTTTACTTGAATTATCTATGGTTTTCCTTTTATTACAGTTGTTTTGTTTATTATTACATCAAAAATTTTGTTTACATTGTTTAATAATTGTGATGGTAGTTAACTAGGGACAAGATGCTTTAACACTTCAGGGGTTTGATCTGAAAATCCTCAGTTTGCTTTTTATGTGCAGATAAAATGAATCCCCCACTTTGGGGAGATTTTCATTGGTTAAATTATTGCTTTATAGCTCAAATTTTGTATATAAATATTTGCAGCCTGAAGTATTTTTTTAAACTAAATTTGACATTAAGTAGTTACTCTGAACTAAAAGTTCTGTTGAATTTTCATAGTTACAAACGCCTGAGTTTTATCAACAGGTTTTGATTTCAGCATTGTGATTTTTTACTGACAAAAGGGAAATGAAAAATGAGGTTTTAGGTCATTTTATTTAAAAATAAATCAAAACTATACCAGTGAGGTCATTCTGTTTTTGTATGAATGAAAATCATTTTGAAAGAAAAAATATAGCATAGTATATGAACAACCAGGAGTTTGAACTGGTAGCAAGTTTGTTAACAGGTGGTTAAAGGGGGTAAAGAAAATATTTAAAGATTTACCTTATGTCAGTAGTAATTTTCTTTCAGCCTTTAGTGGATTTCGCTTAAGAGCCTTTCTCTTCCAATCATGTAAATTGCATAAACTTTACAATGCTCCTTTGAAATTGTTGTATTTACTGATTTTAAAAATTCATTTTGTTCATGAGACTTACCTGTCAGATATATATATAGCTGTATTCTCTGATAGTCCGACAGAATTTCAAAACTTCACACGCAGTGGGAGATCAGGTGGTTAGTACCCATTCCGCTGCTGGGAGGCGGTATCGGGAACCATTCCATTTCTATTCAGATTTTCTGTGTCGCGGTACTGTCAACACCTGTTTTCAGTACCTCCGTCTTTGGATTTCGATAAAACTTGGTTGTTTCCAAGTATTTGTTTGACTTTTGGTTTTTGACTTGGATTGTGGATTGGCATACGCTGTGGACTGTTTTGGATTTTGCTTTTGTTTTTACTTTGATTAAGATGTCTGAATCTAGTTCTGCTATTATAGAGTTTGCTGTGTGCAGTGACTGTAAGGTGAGGCTACTGAAGGTTTCGTAGATCCCTCACACTGTTTGCATGAGGTGTAGCGGGCATGTTTGTTTGTTTAATGATCGATGCAAGGAGTGTGAATCTTTGTCTGATGCAAGCTGAAGGACTTATGATTCCTATGTGACGCAAGTTGGCGTGATAGGATCAGGAGGTCTTCCTCCAGGTATGTTGTAGGAGTCAGGGTAGTGTTTTTCTCCTGCTAACCCCAATTGTAGTTATAGTATGCACCTGTCCCTGTGGTGTTGCCTCGGGCCCTGGAGGTTGTGTCTCTTGGAAGGAGATGCCTGTCGGAGATTATGTCTTCCATTCCGTAACCTGAAACTAAAAGGGACACGCTCTTCAAAGTGCTGTGAAGTGCAGTGAAAGTGTCTGTGCCCTAGTGTTGTGGAGGGGGGCATCAGTCCCCGTAATGCCTCTAGGCCTGGACCTCTGTCAGGACCCCAGGACTCAGGAGAAGGCAAGTCGAAAGCCGTAAGAGGGTTACGGGGCCCCACCGATCTGGCGTCCTTGGCAGGACCTGTTGGCGCTTCCCAGGCTGCCAAGGGATCGTGCGCTTGCACGAATCCGATTGCTTCGTCTTCCCGAGGCGCCTTCCCCGCCGTGGGGTGGAGCTCGGAAGGTCTCGCCCGCTGAAGAGAAGCTTCAAGAAGAGGACGCTTCCGTCCCTTTTCTCAACTCTTTGCTCTTCACCGGAGTGACGCTTTCCACCATCCGCCACAGAAGAGGACCAGGGCGTCATCGGACGAGGAGTGATTTGAGCGCTCCAGTCGCTCCAGGAGAGGCTGTTAGCTTCCTGTGAGGAGGAAGAGGCGTCCCCTGCCCCTCGTCTTCTTCTCACATAGATCAGCTCTTCCCCAAAGAGGAGACTTCTCCCTCCAAGAGAGCTTCTGCTGACATGCAGCGGCAGTTGGCCGTTAATGGCAGAAGGAGATGCAGATCTGCGTCACGTATTCGGCTGGATCGACCCTAAACCTTCCCTGCCCTTCCAAAGAGGTCCAGAAAGTCACCCTCTCCTGCCGGCGCTTTACTGGTCTCGCCTCCATCGCCACCCTTGTCTCCTTCATGGTGCAGCTTCACCGCCACTTCGATCCTCTTGGCCTCTCGCCAGGACGCTTCCCATGCTGCAGCGCGTGACGCGCCGCAAGCAGCTTCCTGACGCCTCTGCTTTTTTCTCGCTGTGACGCTTCCCAGCAGGACGCTAAGCAGGACGCCTCATGCTGGCGCTCGGCTGACGCCTGAGGCCTCCCGTTCTGATTGACGCTCACCAGCTCGCTCTCGTCAGGGCGCTTCTTCTGTTGATTTCGTGACGTCAGGGAGCTTCGTTTCTCCGGCAGGGACTTCTTCCAAGAAGTCCCTTTGCAGATTGGACTGCAGTCCTTGTCCTCCGGGTCTTCTCAGATCTCTTTGGTTCCTCCCAGTTGAAGAGGAGAGCTGTCAAGTGCGCCGGAACCTGCAGTTGAGGAACCTCCTGCTACTCCCAGCTTCTTCCGACTACCAGTCTTGACCGGCTGCTCAAGGACTTGTTTGGGACAAGTTTCAACCCTCTGCTCCTCTCTCTCCTCCTTTGCAGTTAACCTCATCCAAGACAAGGAGAGTCTTCTGGTTTGTTAAGATGGCCTTCTTCTCTGGCTACGAAGAAGGCCTTTAAGAAGGTTAACAGTGGATGGACTCAGAAAGGCCAAGGCAAGACTTCTTTCCCTGCCTCCGTCAAGATTGGTGGCAAGGCAGGTATGTGGTGCGAGACCGAGGAGGATGTTGGTTCAAGAGTTCCTTCACTCTTCCCAGGAGATTTGCCAGCCTTGTGGCGCACCTAGAAGGTCTCTCCCTTTCGTCAGCCAAGGTGTCCTGGTCGTTGTCTGAGACGGATCACCATCTGAAGGACTATTCAGAACAATGGAAGTCTTCAACTTTCTGGACTGGTGCCTGGGAGTCCCTGGACTTGCAGGCTCGGTCCTGACTCCATCAGTCTGGGGAGACTTGTTCAGCGTCTAGCTTGCATGGACAAGGCTGTCAGGGGATGGCTCAGAGGAACTGGCTTCCACTTCTGTACGGGAGCTTTTAAAGAAGAGGGCCTTGTACTGCAACTTCACTGCAAAGTGGTCTCTCCTTCACAAAGGGGCAGAATTGTTGTTCACCCCGTTGTCGAGCCATCTTTTTCCCCAGTTTTTAGTCAGGATCTGCCGCCACTTTGCAAGAAGGCTACTCAGATCTCCTTGCTCAATCTTCCAGACGTCCAGCAGTCCCTTCGACTTCTTCCTGGGCAGGGTCAGGACCTTCCAAGAGACAGAAGCCCTTTAGTGGAGGATCTTCTTCCTAGATAGATCGTCTCCGAGGAAGAGGTCTCTCCAGAGGCGGAGCCCCTCTTCCCAAAGGGGCAAGAAGTGACTTTGCGGACCTCCAGACACCTGTGGAGCCAGGCTTCTCCTGTTTTGGGAGCCTGGAGAGAAAGAGGGGCGGACAACTGGTCCCTCAAGTCAATCGAAAGAGGATACAAGATCCATTTCTCGAAACCCCCTCCGTTGTCTACGCCCCCAGATCTGTCGCCTTTCCTACCAGCAAGAAAGCAACAGATCCTTTTCGAGCTTCTTGGAGCAAATGCTCGAAAAAGAGCTAATGGAGCAAGTCCAGAGCTGACAATCCAGGTTTTTACAACTGTTTGTTCCTGGTTCCAAACAGTCAGGGATGGAGACCATTCCTGGACGTCAGCAGACTGAACCATTTCGTTGGTGAAGGAGAAGTTCAAAATGGAGACGCCCCAGTCGGTTATAGGAGCCTTAAGACCAGAGATTGATGGTTTCTCTCGATCTTCAGGACACCTATTTTCACGTCCCCATACATCCTCTATCGAGGAAGTACCTGAGGTTTGTCCTGAAGGGAAGGTGTTCCAATTCAGAGCTCTTGTTTCGGTCTGAGTACAGCTCCTATGGTCTTTACGGTGTTAATGAGGAATGTTGCGAGATGGCTTCATCTTGGAGGGTATAAGTAGTCGCTTTATTTGGACGATTGGCTCATCCGAGCCACATCAACAAAGTGTCTGGAGGACCTGGAATCGACTTTGGATTTGTGAAGTCCCTAGGACTTCTTGTGAATTTAGAAAAGTCCCATCTGACCCCGACTCAGTCCATCGTTTATCTGGGGATTCAGATGGATTCAGTGGCTTTTCAAGCTTTTCCGTCCCAGGAACGATCAGCAGCAGTGCTTAGAAAAAGTTTCAGCCTTCCTGGGAAGAAACATGCTCGGTGAGGGAATGGATGAGTCTGCTGGGGACCATTTCATCACTGGAGAAGTTTGTTTCCTGGGAGACTGCATCTCAGACTGCTTCCAATTCTTTCCTTGCAGAAAACTGGCAGAGACAAGGAGGATCTGGAAGTTTCTCTGAAGATCTGCTTCTTGTCAAGAATCACCTTCGGTGGTGGCTCGATCCCTCGAAGTTGGCAGAAGGCCTTTCTCTCCAACCTTCAGAACCCCGACCTAGTGTTGTTTCCGACGCGTCCATCTCGGGATGGGAGCAACACTAGGGGGGAGGAAGTGTCAGGCACCTGGAGAGGGGAACAGGTGTCCTGTCACATCAATCTCAAAGAACTGAAAGGCGATTTTCCTGGCCTTCTTTTCTTCCAGGCCAAGTGTCAGGTCGGGTGTCCAGATCAACTCCGACAACACCACAGCCCTGGTCTTACCTCAGAAACAGGGAGAACTCACTCCCGGTCCCTGTTCACTGGCTAAGGAAATCCTGCTGTTAGCTCCAGGCTCACCAGGTCACGATCCTCACGAGGTTTTGTTGCAGGGGTGGAGAATATCCGTCTTGCGGATCTTCTCAGTCGGCAGCATCAACTTCTGCCGACAGAGTGGACCCTCTGAAGAGGTTGTGTCAGGACTTTGAGGCTTTGAGGGACGTCCCTTTAGTGGATCTCTTCGACTTCCAGGACCACAAGAGCTTCCTCTTTACTGCTTTCCTGTTCTCGACCCAGGAAGCGTAGCAGTAGACGCTCTTCTCTGGGACTGGAAGGGGATGGGCGTTTATGCCTTTCCCATTCAAGATTCTGGGGAGTCATCAGGAAGTTTTAGCCTCAGAAGGGACGAGAATGACGTTAATCGCCCCCGTTTTGGCCAGCAGCAGAATGGTTCACAGAGGTCATGTCCTTCCTAGTGGACTTCCGAGACTCTGCCCAGAGTAGATCTGCTCAGACAGCCCCACTTCGAGAGGTACCACAAAACCTTCGCTCTGAGTCTAACTGCATTCCAGACTATCGCGAAGTTGGCAAGAGCGAGGGTTTTTCTACCAGTGGCTAAGGGCTATCGCTAGCGCCAGGAGACTCTCTTCCAGTAATTTGTACCAGTCCAAGTGGACCGTTTCAGGAGATGGTGTAAACTTAAGGGCATTTTCTACCACGACCTCTGTGTCAGATAGCGAGACTTCCTCTTCATTTCTGGGAGTGATGGAAAACTGGCAGTCTTTTTTGACTATCAAAGGATATAGGAGTATGCTATCGGCTGTTTCAGGCACAGAGGCCTGGACTTGACTAACAACAAAGACCTTCACGATCTCTTAGGTCTTTGAGACCTGTTAAGGTGCCTCCCTCCAGGACTCCTTCTTGGAATTTAGATGTAGTTCGGTTCCTGATGTCAGATAGGTTTGAGCCTTTAAATTCTGCATCCTTGAGAGATGTTACAAAGAAGGCTATTTTCCTAACTGCTCAAGCGACTGCGAAGAGAGTTAGTGAACTTCAACCTTTAGCAAGACATATAGGCTTTAGAGGCCCTGATGCATTTGTTCCCGTTCTCTAAGCCCTATTTTTCTTTGCAAAGAATGAGAACCCGTCTTCCTTGGCCCAGGTTTTGAGATTCAAGGGTATGGCTGAGATTCTGGGCAAGAGCCAGAGAGAGTCCTTTGCCCTGTCAGGGCTCTCAATTCTATTTGCACAAGACGAAAGGAAAGTAGAGGCCCCTCGGACAATCTCTGGTGTTCTGTGAAGAGACCTGACTTACCTATGTCGAAGAATGCTCTGGCATTCTTTGAGGAATACAATTAAAGAAGCCCATTCCAGTGCTGCAAGACAGATTTCATGAGACTCTGTCAAGGCTTGAAGTGAAACTTCAGTGGCCTTCCAGAAGAACAGTCCCTCAACGACATTCTGGGTGCCACTTTTGGTATGCTGCAACTCTGTGTTCTCATGACTTTATGGAATGTGAAGACGTCCTGCGAAAAACTGCTCTGCGCTGGGACCATACGTTTCATGAATGCAATGTTGGGGGCAGAAAGATGACTCATCCTATCCTTTAGAAAATGGTTGGAAGTGTTTGTTAATTTTTTTGTTGTTTTTGGTCGTTGGGTTGACTGCTGGTGGTGGACTTCCCCCTTTCTTTAGCCTTTGTTAGGTTTCTAACTTAGTTAGGCTTGGTCAGGTGGTTGGTTTTTTTGCTTCTTTGCCCTCAGTATGGTCATATGGTCTAGTCCCATTGTGGTCACGCCCCGTTGACAGATCATCTAGAACTCACACCAGCTCTATAGGTCACTACCTTGCTGGAGACTCTCTAGTAAAGCAGAAGCAGGCTTGGGTGACAGTAATCAATAAGTCAGCTATGCTAACAGGTAAGAACCAAGGTATCAATCGCTACATAGTTTGTTTCTAAATCCTATTCTGTCTCTTCCCACCAATGGTTGATTCGAAAATATATATATCTGACAGGTAAGTCTCATGAACAAATGATATTTTAATGATAAAATAAAGTTTGTTTATAACCTAGCAGATATATATATCATAGTGCCCACCCCTCCTCCCCTCAGGAGACAGTGGCACTAGAAAATCTGAATAGAAATGGAATGGTTCCGATTCCGCCTCCCAGCGTGGGAATGAGTACTAACCACCTGGCCACACTGCGCAGCTACGTAGTTTAAAATTCTGTCGATTTTGGAGAAATACAGCTATATATATATCTGCCAGGTAAGTATGAACAAACTTTATTTTATCATTAAAATATCATTTTATAGGATCCATGTCTTAGCATATTAGATCTTTCAATTCAGTTAATAGGAGATTGGAAGAACAGGAGATGCTCAAACTCATCTGGTCAGCAGGGGATATTACTCAGTGCTACTTATGTTGCACAATGTAGATGGTACTAAAGGTTCTTTACAATGTCTTTCCATCCCAACTACATTGCTTTCTGCCTCGTATTTTCATCCATTCCCTTTGGTCATTTCATATTTAGCTGTCCAACTTCTTACCTGTACCTTGTTTCAGTTTTCACCTTATGTAAGTTAAATCCTTCAGGTAGAGACTACAGTATGAGAGTAGAAATGTGATTCATTGGTATTGTTAAACTATTTTTTGGTCTTGTTAAACTGTTTCATACCATTAGGCATATAGCACCATGTAAGCTGGATAATGATGGAAATATCGTAATATTTAAAGAACTACATAAGATTGAAAAAAGCTTAGGCGGAGAATGGAGCTGAGCAGCCAGTTAACAGTAGAGTAGATGTGGGAGTGGCAGGATGTTGACCTTTGGAAAGCCTCGGGAGTGGCAGGATGGGAGAATGGAGTTGAGCAGTCAGTTAACAGTAGTAGTAGATGTGGGAGTGGCAGGATGTTGACCTTTGGAAAGCCCCGGAAATCATGGAGAAAGGGTATAGATGAGGATTTGGGCCAGGTTGAAATTCAGTTATGGTACATAAGATAGAAGAAAGGAAAGCTAATTATGTCCAAAGAACTTGTCTCTCATCTAATCCTAAAAAGGGAAATCCTATCACTGCTGCAAGAATTTTCTTGTCGCAGCATAGGCTTTTCTAAGATCCATATATGATGTTAGAATAATTTTATAACTTTAAAAAGACTATACTTAAAATTAGTTTTCTTATTTCCTTTCAGACTCTTTCTGTTCATGGTTACAGTATTTGCATATTTTTTGTACTTTGTGCTTTATCATTTCAATAGTTTCTATTAGAGTAACCAATACTAATGTCACTGTAGAAGTACTTTAACACTTTTTTAGCAAGTAATTTTTCTTTTTTTGTGTGACCAATTTTTTTTTTTTTCTACTATAGAGATAACCTTGAAAAAGCCCTGGATTTACATCAAGTTGTGATTGTGGCAGGAGATACTGGTTGTGGTAAAAGTACACAGGTTAGTTAATATTTTTGCTAAGTATTTTGTAGTGTAACAACTTAATATTTTCTGTATATTCTTGTCTTTTTTATTATGTATGCAAGTTTTGCCTATGGAAACAGTTCCAGATGATGTAGTTTTCTGATTTTCTTTATACAGACAGTCCCAAACATGTGACCTGGTTATGTTCACAGTCACTGAACCTGTCTCAAAATGGATGTAAATTGTCAGCCACTCAATAATGTTTAGACCTGAGATATATTACTAGTCATATTGATATCCGCAGGGTGGGACTGTCATTCAAAATAAATGAAGAAGTGTAGATTATAGGCAATATATTCCTGTAAATCTGGTAATTTAGGTAACTGTTAGGGGTACAGGAGTGGGCAAGTTGTTTATAATTAATTGAAACAACAGTTTGGTGGATATTTGATTAAATCTGGAAAAATTGTTTGCTGGTATTTTGATTTTCTTTATTGGTTTTCTATTTTATTGTAAACAGGTTCCTCAGATGATCCTAGACAAGTGGATAAAGGAAGAAAGAGGAGCTGACTGTAATATTCTTATTTCACAGCCTAGAAGAATTTCAGCAATTTCTCTAGCAAAATGTATTGCTCAAGAAAGGGGAGAACAGGTGTGTTACAACAATTTTATTAATGTCAATATTATCCTTTCAAACTTATAAATGATCAAATTTAAATATGCAAACCTTCATCTTAAAAAGTCTGGGCAACTGCTACTTTGCCACTCACTTTGCTGCTTTGATGTTGATATTCAGTGCAGTTTACAAGTGATTCCAGGCCCTTTTTATCCAGTAGATGTTTTTCTACAAGCTTCAGGATTTATAGTCATTATACAAGCTATATTGTAACAGGAGTCTTGTACATAGTACAGTCATTATACAAGCTATATTGTAACAGAGTCTATACATATACAAAGTGCTTAGCAATAAGAAACTTGCTTTCAGGTTACTAATGTATAGATGGATTTATTAAGCAAAAGATGTTTGTTATTTCTATGGCTTTATTTACATGTAAAATTCATGTGATGCATCAACTTGCAGAATGCTTAAAACCCTAAAAACACTTAGAACTGCAGACACATTTTGATAGCTTAAACCAGAAAACCATTCCAAAAATAGACTTATACAGGGAGAATTTTAATAGTTTTATCACAAAAAGTGCATTTATTCATGAAAATTATATGAAAATACAGTAATTAGTGAATATTCTCAGTGAAAAAATCTTGTTGGTGGTGAATGTTTTCTGAAAGAGAATATGTTCCACAGAGAAAATGGATGTGTGAGTTCAACCATGAGAACGCTGATGCTGAGGGTTTACTGTACTATACATAGTATTCACTTATGAATGCCAATTTCAGCATAAATTACTGCCAAGAAAAAAAAATATACATTCTGCAGTGAAACTAATCAAGCACAGACCATAAAAGTGAAGAAAATAATCGATTACAGAAAAAAAATGAGCATCACCCATAACAAAACTACATGCCCATGCCCAAAACATTGCTTTTGCTGATTTGGGCAGTGCTTGCAAAAATCATGCTGTACAAGTCTAGTGGCCCCACCTGTGTATGAAACAGTCACTCACTGTATAGCTGATTTTCTGTGGAACATACAAAAACGTCTTCCACATTATTCACTGAAAATTGCCTATTCAAAGTATTTTTCATAGAGAAATATTCACAAATTATTCTATTTTTGATCATTTTCGTGACTAAATGAACCGTTGTGATAAAACTAAAAAAATATTCAGGTATAAGCATTTTAGAAGGTTTTGTGTTTTGAACTAATCCAAATAAGGCAGTTATGCATTTTTGAGGGGTTTTAAGTATTCGTGGATTTGAACTTGTTCTTGAGGGTCTCTGATGGTGTGCATCCCCAAAATACAGTGCATTTGTATAATGGTCACAAGACAAAAATCTTTACATTTAATTCTGATTTTGAGGAAGTTTAGGTAGGTTCTTAAAGGGGTAAATTAGGGAAAACATCAGATAACATGATAGATCTCGAACAGGATCACCTCAGAAGCCTCAAAAGTGCTAAATAAAACTAATGTACAGTACATATATTTAACCACCATAATGTACTCTGAAAGCAGGATTAAGTCTTATTGCTTGACACTTTGTATCTATTCTTTTGGTCTATTTATAAAAAGATTGGTAAGATTATGACTTTAATACAATTTACATCAATCACTGAATGTTTATAGGCCAGTGAAAGCATTGTTTATTTATACGATTGAATTATAAACGTGTCGAGGATCGTGGAGGTGTAATGTTTTTAACGACTGGCATGCTGCTCCAGGGACTCCATTCCAATCCTACTCTGGAAGGCATATCGCATGTCATAGTAGATGAAGTACATGAGCGATCCGTACCAACAGATTTGCTCCTAATTCTTTTGCGGCGACTGATTCATTCTAATAACAATCTTAAATTAGTCTTGATGAGTGCCTCGTTAAGTACGGAAGAACTTCGCAATTATTTTGGGAAAAGCGATTCTGCATTGATTGAAGTACCTGGTGCTTTGTATCCTTTAACACGCCATTATCTGTTGGATGTTTTCAGTGAATTGAACCTAAACTCAAAGAAATACCAACTTCAGCCACTTACAGAACCAGGTTCACATCCAGTTGTTAATGTAGATTTAGTTTTAGATATTATAAAAGCAAGGGATTCCTTCTAGTGACCAGGAGCAATTTTGTGCTTGAGACTGCTGGCAGTTCTGATAAATTTAGTGCAAGTGCGATTACAAGAAAATGAAAAATTGAAAGATAGGCTGTGGGTGCTGCCATTGCACTCGCGTCTGCCTTCTTCAGAACAAGAACAGATCTTTGAACCTGCTCCCAGTGGTATGCGGAAAGTGGTGCTTGCAACAAACATTGCAGAAACAAGTTTGACTGTAAAAGATGTTGTCTATGTAGTTGACACTGGATGCCATAAAGAACAAAGGTAGGTGGTATGATTGTCTTTATGTTTGTTGATACCAGTAAATGTTAGCAAGTATCAAAAGAACATTGTATTTTTCATTTGTGGATCCATTTATATCTATAAAATAAAAAACTGACATCATATGTCACTGGGACTTAAATCCAAAATGTCTACTAATAACAAGTATGTATTTGAACTATTGGCAATTAAATATGTGACAAATACTCTGGTATTAACCATTCTAGTAATGCTTGATGTCAGTGATGGTCAGTAGAATTCATGAAACTCATTTAATCTTGTATTTTTCTTCAAGATTGTTGCTTAACCCCCATATATATACCTTTGTTTTTAAAAATGTGGTATGATAGTCTACCTGTGCTTGATGATATTTCCTGATGTGCCATTATTTTTTGGTTATATGTTTTGGGCTGCCACAAAAAATAAACATCAAGAGCAGACAAAAAAAACAAAGGAATGCTGTAGCATAGCATTTTAGCTGTTGTGAAGTTAACTTGGGATAATCTCTCATGAGAATGTATCCTTGTTCCTCTGTTTAGAGCCATGCAGTGTCTTGTCTCTGTTATCACGATACATAGACAGCTGCATCAACAGTTAATGTCTTAAGTACATTTGAAATGCCCTGTAGGGGTTATCGCCATCAGTGCACCACAAGTGATGCACAGTAGGCATTACTGAACAAAAGCTCTTGCAAAGTCAAATTATTTCCGGCAACCCATCATTTCTTTTACTGTACCTCCGTTCATAGTCTCTTTGTTCCATTTTCTTCCACCCTCTCTTACCAATTGTTTCATAGTGCAATTGCGAAGTTTTCCTCGTTTCCCTTTCAGCGCTGAATGACCTCATAGGTCTCAGCGCTTGGCTATTGGCTTAAATTTTAGATTCCATTCCATATACTGTATACAGTATATTATATATATAAAAATATTTGAAATGTTATAGATTACTTATGAAAAACAAAGCTGCAGTCAGCCGATATCACAGAATTATCAAGAGTTTTATTCAATTCAAAATTTTTCAGATATGACAGTAGAAGAGATTTGAGTGTCTTGGGAAACCATTGGATTTCAAAAGCCAATGGCCAGCAGCGAGCCGGGAGAGCAGGAAGGGTGCAGCCAGGTGAGGTTTTTCACCTCTACTCTGAGAACATTCATAAAGATATGAGCAGATTTCCTGTACCTGAAATTTTGAGGATTTCATTAGAGCATGTGATACTACAGTGTAAGGTATGTGAAAAAAAAAAAATTTTTTTGAAGAATTTTTAGTTTGTATATAGGGATTAGTCTTTCTAGATTTCTGAAGAACTTATATTACTGTTTAGATATTCAAGGTTTAATTGAAGCTTTATTTAGCAAGTTCTTTGTTTACCAATATGGTTTTTTGTTAACAATTTCTAAGGAAAAAATTAAATGAGATTTGAGGATAAGAAATATGCGTTTGTGGAAAAGTTAATTTTCTATTTTCATAGGTAATAGCTTTTTAAAAATTTAGTTATTGGATATAGAGGTAAAGTAGATGAATCTGGTAAAATATATTGTACAGAATCTGGGCCCTGAGATTAGGTATTTATTACCTGTATTAGATATGATTATAATGTCATATGAAATGTTTTACAGCATGTGATATTGAATTTATCAACATATTGGGATTGGGTTTTGAGAGGTTATAGAATTATATTTGTTACATAACAGTAATTTTTAGTTTGTCCTTTTTATATCTATGATATTCTGTACTGCCTCAATTTCAGATGTAATAAATTTCCTTGCTATGTACTTTTCCAAGACAGTGCAATATTTTTTAAAAAGTAGCTGAAGTTCACAAGCTCACAGCAATCATTTGTTATAAAACAGGCAAATTACAGCCTACCTCCTGTGTTAGACAGTATTGGTACATTGTTTTTGACTTTCCAGTAAAAATTTTTTGGAATAGTAGATTATTATCAGTGAAACATTTCTTATTACAGGCACACTGTGGAGAAGAAAGTGCCCTGTCTTTTCTCTCAGATGCCCTTAGTGTACCTTCTCCTAGACTAATAGGAAAAGCTGTAAGGAATCTTGAAGATTTGGGACTACTTAAATCCAATCGTGCGGAGTCTGTTGAAACTCTCACTCCTTTGGGACGGCGTGTGGTTCATTTTTCAACCCCACCTCATTTGTCAAAGGCTCTTATTTATGCATCAATATTCAAGTTAGTATTGTTGACTGTCAATATTCACCCTTGAAGGAATACAGTACTATGTTTTATAATAAAACAGGCTTTATACAAACCCATTCATCATGCAATAGTCTTTAACATTGTGGAATACGTCCAGGTGTATGGTGCAGAAAGTTCTAAAAGGAACAGCTCCGCTGCATGTGGTCATCCAACTCCCTATTACTTGAAGTACTTATTGCTACTTTGCATTTATGTTGAGTGTAGACATGCTGCCTTTCTTTTCACACTTTTTGTGTGTATCCTGCCTCCAGCTTGTTACTGCATGACTAGGTGCACTGCTGCTGTTGTCAGTTGTGCCTGCAAATGGCACTTATTTCTTCTGCATGAGCTGGATCAGTCACTAAATATTGGTAAAAACTTCTGCATGAGCTGGATCAGTCACTAAATATTGGTAAAAAGGTAGTTAACTGGTCGTGATGGGTGAGAAGGGGGGTATACCCCTTACTCACCCAACTACACCACACTCATTTTCTTCAGGTACTAGAAATAGCAAACATTAACACTTTCTCTTCCCTTTCCCTATGTGCTCATTGGATATCAAATGAGTCGCTTGCTACCCTTTTGAATTTGCAGTGCTTTTGTGCTTTGTGATGTGTCCTTGTATTTTTGTCACTTTGACCCTGTATTTTTGTGTTACTGACCTTTTTTTTTCTTAGAATGTATTTTTGTGTCACTTTGGTCTTGTTTTTTCTTGGAATGAAGAAGAAATATGGCTATTGCAAGAACAAGGAACATTGGCAACCATGTGGTTGCCTCATTACAGTGCTCCCCCACTTTTTCGCAGGATAGGTTCCAGAACCCATTGCAGAAATGCGAAATCCCCTCAAAAAATGCTTATTACTGCCAAATACCCAATACCCCTTAAACTATTACACTTATAACTGTCTATTTTGAAAGTTCACTGCCTAATTTAGTAGTTCAAACAAAAATGTATCTTAAATTATCATACTAAACCAATTTAGTATCAATTCAAACAAAAGTACACCCCAAACCATCATCCCAAAACACCTTAAGTCAGATTAGTACCCTTTTACAACTGTTACTCTTAAGTATATACGACCCCTAAAATGCGTTTAACAATGATTTACTAATTTTAAAATATTAATGTAAAACAGCAAAACATCAATAAAATGTTTAATACAAATTAAATAAAGCTGTCTTACAGAACATTTGACAAGTAATCCAGTTACCCCTGTATACATAAGCTTAGTTGTTTTCTCTCATAGTGTTGAAGTTGTCCCATTTTCTTTATATGCTGGTAAAAACAATTAAAATTATCACTAATTAGCTTTTTTCCATAGAGCAACATTGTGTATTCACTAATTACTGCATTTTTTTGTATTGTGTTCATGACTAAATACAGATTTTTATGATAATAATTTACAGTATACTTATACTGTAGTAATGTATCTATTAATCTCATTTCAGGTTGGGCCATAAAAATAATTTACAGTGTACTTATACTGTAGTAATGTATCTGTTAATCTCATTCCAGGTTGGGTCCCAGACTGAGCGTAACAGGTGCACGATTCGATTCTCTCTCTCTCTCTCTCTCTCTCTCTCTCTCTCTCTCTCTCTCTCTCTCTCTCTCTCTCTCTCTCTCTCTCTCTCTCTCTTTAAGGGAAATGTAAGGTGTATTTGAAATATTACTGTAAAGTGGTTTTGGATGATAGAGCATATTGTACAATGTTTCAAATATTCACTAATTATTTTCATTTTATTTTCCAGTGTTTTTACTGGAAAATAAATTGAAAATGATTAGCAAATATCTGAAATATTGTACAATATGCTCTATCATCCAAAAACACTTTACAGCAATATCATTTCAAATACATCTTACATTACCCTTCTGTTATGCTCAGTCTGTAAATCATTTTTATCATAAAAATCAGTATTTAGTGATGAACACAATATGAAAAATACAGTAATTAGTGAATAAATAGTGTTGCTCTACGAAAAAAGTGAATTAGTGATAATTTTAGAGATATGGTCCATAGAACAAATCCGCGAATTGGTGAAAGTTCCCGCAGAAAAGTGAGATATGTTCCACAAAAATCCGTGACAAAATGAAGCATGGAAAACTGAAGCATGAAAAAGCAGGGTAGCACTGTACTATGTTATTGGTAGACTCAAATGAGATTTTTTCTATTATAGGGTAAAGATCTCCTCACTGGAAAAAGTATGGTAAATAAAAAGGAGGAAGAAGGACAATGCATTACCTGATCTCTGGTGTCTTGGGTGGGAGGTTATTTCCCTAGTGACTCCACAAAAACACTCTAGCTCCTTGTCTTACATAAATTTCCATTCATCTTCCTCCTACTGTTGGATCTATCCCTTGAAGGAGGGTTAGCTTCCCCAAACTTGCAAACCCATTCATGCCATTTCACCAGGGGACGAGGAAGCAAGTGATGCTCAGGAGTTGTCAACTTTGAAGTATTTACAGAAAATTTGTCTTACTCTCCAGGGCTGTCTTTGGCAGCATTTTACAATGACCTTGCAGAAAGGGAGAGGCCTCCTCCTGATGTGTCTGTTGCTGTTCCTGCAGCCCCCATGGTGGCCTCTTTGTTTTCTTTAAAGAAGGGGGGATACTCCAGTGCAGTAGTTCTGCCAACCCAGCACATTTCCAGCCTGACCAGCCCTTCAGTGTGGAAGACAAGCAAGACATACTAGGGAAAAGGGAAGAAAAGTTTCTGCCATTCTTCTTCTTCATCAGCTTCCCCCTCTTCTTATTGTCCTTCAGCTCATCTTCGTCCTTCTCCTCATTGGACCCTCTTACTTCATGTAGGAGGAGAATAATAAAGGGAAGTCTAAGGCCTCACATGATTAGTTCAGGATGAATTCTCCAGCCTATTCATCCTCCTAAGGGGTGTCTCCTATAATGTATATAAAAAAGGCAATGGCTGTATCCCCAGAGGAAAAAATAACAAATTTATAAAAGTAATTTGTTTTTCCTGGGTATACAAACCAGAGCCTTTTATATAGGTTAGACCCACCTTAACTGCCCTGCTGTGTCCCTGCAGCTAAAGGAAAAAGTAAATGGCAAGGTTAGGCAAGTGAGGGGCATACCCTCCCTCAACTGAAAGATAATCCAATATATACTGTATATATATAAAGGGCTTTTGTTTTTATACTTATGAAAAATATGAATGACTTAAAAATTCATGTTGGACTGGCTGGACAGTGAGACAAAGGAGATCCAGATAAAGAAAATAAATCACATGAAGTACAAGAATCAAAAGGTGAAAGTTGCTAAAAATCCCACAGTTGTGCTAAGAAGTAACAGTTGAGAGGTTTGTCAACGAGATGGAAGGAAGAATGAATGGATGTATAGTAAAATACTAAAAAGTGGATACATCTGTGGTTCGAAAGGATATTGCCAACACCTTTTATTAACCTAAACGCTGAGCCTCTATTTACAAAAACATCTCCCGTATGTTGGCTTTTGTCAGTTAGCGCTCGAGCGGAAAAAGTTTTTCAAAAAATCACAGCACGCTTAGTTTTTAAGATTAAGAGTTCATTTTTGGCTCCTTTTTTTGTCATTGCCGAAATTTAGTGGAAACCATCAGAAATGAAAAAATATTATCATATATAAATATTGGAATATATGAGCGAAAAAAAACGCTTTATATAATTGTATACAAATCGCGCTGTAAGCACAACGGTTAAAGCTAATGAGTTAATTTTTTTAGTTGTATTGTACACTAAATTGCGATGATTTTGGTATATAACAAATTGTAAAACGATCAAAAGCAACACAGAGAAAATATTATCACAAAAATGATACATGAATTAAAACGCTGGCGTAAAGAAATGTTTTTTTCAAAATTCACCATAAATCGAAATATTGTGCTAGAGACTTCCCGTTTGTTGAAAATGATGCTAATTGATTGAATATTACTAGACTGTAAGTGTTTTAGCTTATAATTGCAGTTTTCGACCATTTCGACGAAAGAAGTTGACCGAAAGTCAAAATTTTTCTATTTATCGTGATTTATATGAAAATATTTCAAAACTGATAAAAGCTACAACCATGATTATTTTTCTGTTGTATTGTACATGAAATTGCAACATTTTCATATATAAAACTTTATATAACGACTAATATAAATGGTGCAAATATTACGACAACGAGATAAAGAATTTTTGAGATGTTCGGCGGTACCGCGCGCAGACGAAGGAAAATGTTTTTTAAAAATTCACCATAAATCGAAATATTGTGCTAGAGACTTCCAATTTATTGCAAATGAAGTAAACGATTGTATTGCAAAATGAAGGTAAACGATTGAATATTACTAGAATATAAGTGTTTTTAGCTTACATTGCGTTTTTGACCATTTGGTCGAAGTTAAAGTTGACCCGAAAGGTTGAAATTTTGGCAGTTATCGTGATTTATGAAAAATATTTCAAAACTTGAATAAAAGCTACAACCATGAGCTATCTTCTGTTGTATTCTACATGAAATTGTGCACATTTTCATATATAAAAGTTTATGTAACAACTAATGTAAAACGATGCAAACATTTACGACAACATGACGAAGAATTTCTGAGATGTTCGGGTTGAGTTATTCAGGCAGGCAGCGTGAGGAAAAAGTTTTTTTCAGAAATTCACCATAAATCGAAATATTGTGCTAGAGACTTCAGTTTGTTGCAAAATGAAGGTACATGATTGAATATTACTAGAATGGAAGAGTTTTTAGCTTATAATTGCGTTTTTTTACCATTTCGGTTGGAGTTAAGTTGACCTGCTTGAAATTTTGGCAGTTATCGTGATTTATATGAAAATATTTCAAAACTGATAAAAGCTACAACCATGAGTTATTTTCTGTTGTATTCTACATGAAATTGCGCACATTTCCATATATAAAACTTTATGTAACAACTAATATAAAACAGTGCAAACATTATGACAAATGATTTTAAAGAATTTCTGGCGCGGACGTAAGGAAAAAGTTTTTTCAAAATTCACCATAAATTGAAATATTGTGCTAGAGACTTCCAATTGGTTGCAAAATGAAGGTAAATGATTGAATATTAGTAGAATGTAAGAGTTTTAGCTTACAATTGCGTTTTTTACCATTTCGGTCAGAGTCAAAGTTGACCGAAAGTTTGAAATTTTGCAGTTATCGTGATTTATATGAAAATATTTCAAAACTGATAAGCTACAACCATGAGTTATTTTCTGTTGTATTGTACATGAAATTGCACATTTCACATATAAAACTTTATGTAACGGCTAATATAGAACAGTGCAAAAATTACGACAAAATGACGAAGAATTTCTGAAATTTTAGGCGAGTTACCAGCGGGCATAAGAAAAGCTTTTTTTCAAAAATTCACCATAAATCAGAAATATTTTGCTAGAGACTTCCAATTTGTTGCAAAATAAAGGTACATGATTGAATATTACTAGAATGTAAGAGTTTTAGCTTACAATTGCGTTTTTCGACCATTTCAGTCGAGTCAAAAGTTGACCGAAGGTTGAAATTTTTGTAAAGTTGACGACGGGTGCGATCCACTTGGCGCAACAGACAATTTTAATCGTGATTGATACGCCCATTGTAGTAGGCGTTTAGGGTTAATGAATTCAGTGCAGCAATGGTATAATTGTGATTTAATTTATGATTTTTTTCTCATCAGGTGTATAGATTCAGTTGCATCAATTGCAGCCGCATTAAGCAGTGGCAGGGGTATATTTCATAACAGCATTGACATGCGTTCTGGCATACGAGACATTAAACAGTCGGTAAACCCAACAAGTGATCTTCTGGCAATGTTAGGCCTCATTCAGCACTGGGAGGAACTGTCAAACTACAGAGACTCCATTCATTATTGTAATAACAATAATCTTAGTCATCGTGGATTATTGTTTAATAATGGTTAGTAAATGTCTATCTAAAATACTTCTAGATATTAGTAATAGCATCAGCAATTGTCATATTTTTATTGTAGTTGTTATTAAGTAGGTTTTACAAGACCTTTGACTTAACAGAATTATAATGTAGTAAATGTATATAAGAATATTTATCTGGAACAGAAAGTTGTGGACGTACATGAAGAAAATAAAAAATTTATAATTCATTGAAAATTTTAGGGTTGTAATTTATATTTGAGTGTGCACATTGATTTATAGCCTTTTTCCCATTCAGTACAATGCGTGTTTTCATGGTGACAAAAATAATAAACAATAAATAATTTTTATAAAACAATTCTTGATGTGATTAATTTCATCCCTAGGGATCAAGAGAGTGTATGGTGACCATCTGAAAGATGCCTTTATGGTTGATAACAATGTGTTTTCTGAAGACTCGACGTGGAATGTGAACAACCTGAATCATCAGTTACTTTTGGGGGTTTTACTGGCTGGTGTTAACAGAGTATTGCTCCTACAGAGAGGGATGTTGTCTAAAGGAATACTGCGAAAGGACAGTACCATTATCAAGACATTGTAAGTGTTACAAATTATATTGTTTTGATTGAAGTATATTAACTTTACAAGTTTTTATCACTTTTTATAATTCTCACTTATCCAGATTCACTTAGCTGTTTTAATGTCTAGATTTCTTTCTTAATTAATTTCGACCTTTTCAGTTGTTCAGAGCTCAATTCTACCGGTTTTTCCACATCCACAGATCAATCCTTAGTCATTTATAAAAATGTCTTGATCAGTTGTGAATCAAGGTTACCTGAAGACCAGCAGAATTATCTGTCCAGGTTAATTTTTCCACAATGCCCTCAGTAGTATTCTTTTTAAAATGTGGTCATGATTTTGTGTAGTATTTAACATTATTCCCACATGAATACAAACCATCGGTCTTGTTCCAGCCCGAGAAGAACCCTAAAAGAGTTCAGAGGTCTGGTTAAACAAATCATTTATAACTAACTATAACCTTCAGCACAAGCTGGAGCAGGCTATTGTACACAGCAAGATTGCTCAGTAGTTAAACTACTGGCGGGAGGGGCAATGGGTACCCTCACCACCTCCCTTCACTGAGTTACGCAACCACTTGCCTTATGGCCTTCATCCAGAGCAGACGCACTCCTTACCTTCCTCTACCCGAATATTTGCTGGCTATTCTGCTGCACTTCAATCCTGGTTTTTCCTGTTTGTTGTGCTTTGTGTGATAATGTTGATATTATGATTACTTTCTTGATATTTTGCAAATGCAAACCCAAGAGTCATCTCTGCTTAAAACCCCATCTTTGCCTTGGTGTGGGAAAGTGGCAGTGTAACTGTTTTCTGTCAACTATATAAGTAGACCCTCACACCGTTTGCACAAAATGCCGCAAACGGGTGTTCAGTTACTGATCCTTTTATTGAGTGTTGTGAATGGTACCTGGAGCAGTGGATGCGGTTTACTGTATAGAGGAAATCCAGGGGCACTGGGTAGCTCCTTGTCTCTTCCCATGTGACTTGCCATTGTTGCTACCTCTTCTTGGGGAGAGGTCACTCCCTCCATTCCCCTGTTGCTTCAGCAGTGAGTGGTTTGCAAGGGAGGGCTGGGGCTGATTGCAACCTCTCAAGGACTTGCTTTGTATGGTTGGGGAGGAGCAATCCCCCTCGGAGCAAAGGGAGGCAGCCCGTACTAACCAGTCTTTTGCAGGTCTGGGAGAGA
Organism: Macrobrachium rosenbergii; assembly: GCF_040412425.1. NCBI lineage: Eukaryota > Metazoa > Arthropoda > Malacostraca > Decapoda > Palaemonidae > Macrobrachium > Macrobrachium rosenbergii. The sequence goes on along the minus strand of NC_089791.1, from coordinate 53,161,466 downwards.
TCGGGAAGACTTTCCAAGGACTTAGGGATCTCTGGCCCTCCCTAGGTCTTCCCAAGGAGCCATCGGTACGCAGCTTGATTGCGCACTGAAGTGCCTCCAATTTGCCTCCTGTCTCTTTTGCATCAGTAACTGGGACTGCGGTTTCAACTGGGACTACGGTCACGGCGACTTCAGTTGTGCACCTGGTCCCTTTGACTTCTAGACTCCCGCCGATGTCTCCCAACGCTAAAGATCTTCTAGATAAGTCCACCTTTGTTGTCTTCGTCATTACCTTCTCCACCTGCCTTTGCCTCCTCCCCTTCTTCCAAGGGTCCTGTTATGTGGACAGACCCAAGGAAGGAAAAGGTTGCTTCTCTCAACAGTAAGAAGGCCCATCAACCCTCGCACAGCATGTCTTCTTCCACAGAAGAAGCATTGGGATCTCTCTACGCATCTGCCTTGTCCCCGGACAGGGAATCCGCGTCTTGGGGTCTCCCCGAACATCCAAGGCACGGAAGCGGCCCATGCTCGGGTCAGCCACAACTCAGTTCCCACTAGCCGAGTCTGTGTACATGGATCCCCCACGTCCACCAGCATCCAAGGCTCCAGTACCAGACACTGGATGTCTCCTGGGTCTGGTAAAGAATCTTCAGCTACACAGGGATCCAAGTATTCATCCTGGAAGCTCATCCCTATCACGGGTCTTCGCATGCATGTCATCTGTTACACACTTCTGTGCCTCGGATATTAAGCATGCGCGGGTCTCCCCGACCTGTGCTACCAAAGGTTCTTCCGCCCGGGTTCCAACATACCCACGCGGGTATGGTAAGCGTTCACAGTCTACGGACCGGGACGCAGCCTGCAGAGAGAGTGAGTGTGCAGCATGCAGGCACTGCCCCCACCCCTGGAACTTTGAGAATGCGAGACATGCTTCCCACAAGCCGCGCCTCGGCCGATTGGAGGACAGGGTCCCCTGACAGTGATGCCGACCGTAGAGTCCGCACACCCAAAAAAGCTTGGAGGAGGTCCCCCATTCAATCTTCTTTGCAAATTGAGGCCTCAGCCTCGAAGAAGATTCCACCACATCACTGGGACAGCCCATGCTCTTGCCCAAGAGTGCGAGATTGCTCTCATGGGGGCGAGCAGCCTTGCTCTTCCCAGGATAGCTTCCAAGCACATTCATGGGATCGTGTGTGTTCTCCCAGGGACAACCCCCATTCACCTTCACGTGACAGGAGCTCTTCCAGGCCTGTGCATTGATCGTCACCACAGGTTGACGGTCATTCACGGCCTTCCTCTCCTGCTGAGACTTTGGCCTCTGGCATGTCCACAAAGGGTGCTAAGCCCCTCTCACCTGCTCCTTCAACCCCTTGGGGGTACACCGGGAGCTGTGGGATGGACAGGACTTGGGTTGGCGATCAGGATTTGGCTTCCCATCACAGCCCTTCGTACACCCCCGGTTTGGTCCTAGGACCAGAATGGATGTATGCTCAGGTGTCCAGAAAGGGGACATGGGGGTTCTGAGGAGGGTCTGTCGCCTGCAGAGAGAATGACTCGAGAGGACGGTGACTTGGAAGGGCCAGAAGGTCCTCTTCCCAAGGACACAGACACCCCTGAGCTGGAGAGGTCCTACTTGAAGATTGTCAAACTGATTCGTCTGTACAACAATCTTTGGGAGGAGAGTTTGGCCTCCGATGAGGTTGTTCCTTAGGACCCTGAAGTACTGGTTGGCGCCCGCAAGGAATCCTCACATACGATTGAGTTGCCATGGTCAAAACTTGCCGAGTCATTCCTGGGCCAAGTGAATTCTGTCTCTGGGAGGGAGCACTCACTTCAGGCCAGTTGCTCATTCAAGCTGCTTCCTCCACCTCTCCCTTGTCAGAAGAAATCCTATAAGCCCATGGAGAGGTCAGTTCTGGCAGTACAGGTTTACCTGGACTTGGTTCATCTCGGTCTGGGTCTGTTGGAGCAGCTCCATGCGGAGGGCATCTCCCTCTTGCGTCAGGAGTCAGCGACTTTGGAGACGACTGCCATGGCAGCATTTCAAGCAGTCTTTTAGATGGACCATTGTTCCACTACCGTGGCTAAGGTTATCACTTCTTCTTTGCCAACTAACAAAGATGTGGCTAACCTTAACAGACTGTTCCTGTCTGGAGGTAGGGTGATCACCTACCTAGCCAACCAAACAACTAACCTGTGGGCAAACTTGATGCTTAAAAGGAGAGATGCAGTTCTCTCCTGAGTCTCCAAGTTTGTTGGTCCTGAGTTGGTCATGACCTTGAGGAATGGACCATTGCTGGGTTCCACTTCTCTCTTTCACAAGGAGCAAGTGGATGCCGAGGTGGATTGTCGAGGAGCGGATAACAATGATTATCTTGTCCACCGTGCAGTGGCAAAGACCTTTGGGCCTTCGCACACCACTACAGCCCGACCCTTGGGTCCGGCTGGCCCTTCCTCCACGGGTCCTAGGAAACCTCAGAATCCTAAGGTCCCCCGTAGGACGGTTGCAATTCAGCATCCCTTTCGGTCCTCTGCCAAGCCATGTAGAGGAGGTAAGGGGAAGAAGGGAGGAGGACGCTAGCGGCAGTGTTCCCCTCCAAATGCTGCCACTGATAGGGGGTTGCCTGTTGAGCCATTGGGCGACAAATGTCCTTCGGGTGGGCTATTTACTTCCTCTTCAAGTTTCCTCCACCTCTCACCAACCTTCCGGTCCATCTACAGACGTGTGTTCCAGCTCGCCGAAGGACCTCGTTCTTCGGAACAAGATGAAGACAGTGCTGAAGAAGGGCACTGTGGAAGTCTTGACAGATTGGTCTTTTACAGCAGGATCTTTCTCGTAGAGAAAGCATCAGGGGGATGGAGGCCGGTCATAGATCTATCTGCTTGAACCGATTTTTCGCCAGACTCAGTTCAGGATGAAAATGACATGTTTAGTGCTCGCGGCCATCAGGGAGTCTGGCTTCATGCTTATGGTGGATCTGCAGGATGCGTATTTCCAGATACTCATCCATCAGTCCTCCTGCAAGCGCCTCCACTTTATCCTCATTGGGACGGTGTACTAATTCGGGGCACTTTGTTTCGAGCTTTCAGCCGCTCACTAGGTGTTCACGCAAGTGTTCACCCTCGTGTCGACTTGGGCCCATTCGCTCAGGATATGTCTTCTGAGGTATCTCGATGATTGGCTAGTCCTGGCAGACTCTCGTTTGAAGTTGCTCCAGGACAGAGGATAACGTACCTGGGCATGCTGATAGATACGGCACCAGTGAGAGTCTTTCCCTCAGACTCCTTTGTCAGCAGGTTCAGGGAGGCAGCGCAATCGTTTCTGTCCCGACAGGAACAACCAGCTCGGATGTGGCAAGTCATTCTCGGTCACCTGTCATCTTTGGAGAAGCTGGTCCCTCATGGGTGACTTCACCTTCGTTCCTTTGAGTGGATAATGAAGGAGTTCTGGTCTCAAGCAAGGGACCCACTGTCCCTTCTCATTCCTCTTTCGAGAGAAGTGAGACAGGACTTAGCTTGTTGGCTAGACGACAGGAACCTCATGATAGGAGTTCGGCTTCACGCTCTCCTTCCTGAGATGCTTCTATTCTTGGACACTTCGAGGGAGGGATGGGAAACACACCTGGAGGAGTTACTAACTTCAGGGGTTTGGAATCAGAACGACAGGCACTTCCACATCAACGTTCTGGAGCTCAAGGCAGCCTTCCCAGCCCTCCAAGAGTTCCGGGATCTAGTGTTGGGGTACCCCGTGGTACTGATGAGCGACAGTGCCACGGTAATGGCATATGTCAACAAGCAAGGGGGACTAGTTTCCCTCCAGCTTCACCAGTTGACGGTGCAAATGCATGAATGGGCAGTAGCAAACTCAGTGGAGTTTCAGCCAGATACATCCCAGGCAAGAGGAATGTAGTGACAAACAAACTCAGCGGTCAGGGTCAAGTGACAGGGACAGAGTGGTCCCTACACCCAGACGTGAAGGGATTGTTCGACCTTTGGGGACGTCCAGTAATAGACCTATTTGCAACCCGGCACAAAAGGAAGATTGCCAGTGTTCTACTCACCCATCCCAGACCCTCTGGCTACAGTGGAGGATGCCTTTGAGCAACCTTGGGACAATCTCAATGCATATGCTTTTCCCCCGTTCTGTCTTATTTGTCAGGTGATCAACAGGGTAATGATCACCACAAATCTCAGAATGACCCTGGTGGCTCCCAAATGGTCACATGCCGAATGGTATCCGGACCTACTAGCTCTGCTAACCAAGGCACCAAGAGAAATTCCTCCTTACCACAACCCCCTTTTCCATCTCCAAGTAGAGAGGTCCCACCAGTCCGCAGAGTCCCTATCCCTTCACGGTTGGAGACTATCCAGCGTCTCCTGCGAGCGAGAGGCTTTTCTCACTGAACAGCATTGGAGATGTCTGGATATCTTTGGAAATCCTCTGCAGACATCTGCCAGGGGAAGTGGGCTATCTTCTGTGGTTGTTGTTGTGGAAAGGGTTTCTCTCCAGTCAGAGCTACTATTCAGCAAGTAGTGGACTTTCTTATCTTCCTTCGCCGAGAGAAGCATCTCTCTGTTTCAGCAATTAAGGGCTACAGAGCTGCCGTGGGCCTAGTCCTACACCTAAAAGGCATAGCTCTCTCTTCCTTTATGGGACATCCCCTTGCTGATGACAGGCTTTGAAAAGTCTTGCCCTCCCAGAGAAATCAGGCCCCCTGAGTGGGATGTAACTCTCGTCCTTCGAAGCCTGACGCATGCTCCTTACGAGCCTCCACGAGAGTCATCAGACAGGGATCTGACCCTCAGGACTGTTTTTCTGCTTGCCCTGTTATCAGCAAACAGAGTGGGCAAAATCCATGGCCTTTGTAATGTCAAACACTCAAGGGGAATGGGATATGTTTTGCTCGAATTTGCCCCGGAATTCGTAGTGAAGAATCAGAATCCATCGGTCCCTGACGTTAGATTCGAGTCCTTCTCGGTCCCCTTCCTAGAGGACTTTGTAGGTAATGAACCAGATGAGATGCTACTATGTTCAGTCAGAGTGCTGCAGTGCTACCTTAAGAGGACTCGACAACTCAGGCTTGGGTGTTGACAACTTTTTGTTAGCACTGGCAAGACCAAGCAGGAGGTGCCCAAGTGCACAATCTCTTTCTGGCTTCATGAGACTATCAAGCGGGCGTACTCAACGTCAGACGAAGAGGATTCGGGTACATCCCAGCCCAGAGCTCACAAAGTCAGTCATTGCTTTGTCCCTCACATTCAAGAAGAACCAGTTGGTACATCAAGGTGCTGAGAGCAGGAGTGTGGTCGCGCCAGACGACATTCATCTCCTTTTACCTGAGGGACATTGCCCATAGGTCCTTGGACACCTTTTCCTTGGGTCCTTAGGTGGCTGCTCAACAAGTTGTGTAGCTCATCCAGTTTCCCTAGCAGGACAGGTAGCATCTGGTCTAAGATGTACGGTTGTAGAAATGAGAGCATCTATATGTGACTGCCCCCCCCTTCCCTTTCTCTTACCTCTCCTTTTCCGGTGGGCATAGGATGGGTTTTCAAACTGTCATGTGCTGGACAGGCACAGATGCAGACGAGTTATCAGCCTTTCTATTTTTTCTATTGATATGATCTAATAGAAGCAAGTCCTACCCTCTCTCTAGCAAGGGGAGAGAGAGATTGGCAATAAAACTAACGGACTACTTATTTTTAGCTTTATTGTCTCCGACAGAGTGTTCTTTGAAGCCTTTTTTGAAATAATGTTGTTTCCAAACCTATTACCTCGAAAAGCCCTGAAGTCTGACAGTTGGTTCTTCCAAGCCTTTTTCAAAATAATGGTGTTTCCAAACCTATTACCTTGAAAAGCCCAGAAGTCTGACAGTCGAGCACAATGGTGTTCCCCCGATCAGAGGCATGACCAGAAAAAGTCATAGGTGAGGCAAACATCCAGTTGGTTATGAAGCTTACTCAGATCCTCCCACCAATCAGTGAGTCTTCCTATGTAAAGACCAATGGTTTGTATTTGTGTAGGAATAAGTGACAAACTTTGGAAGTAATTTGTATTTTTCCTAACATATAAACCTGAGGTCTTTACATACACTGCCCACCTCTAGCCACCCCTCATTCTGATACTTGGGCTATTAGGCAAGTGGCTGTGTAACTCAGCAAAGGGGGGTAGTGAGGGTACCCCTTGCCCCTCCCACCAGTAGTTCTACTACCAAACAACCTTGCTGTGTAGAACAGCCAGCTCCAGCTTGTGCTAAAGGTAATTCCTATGTAAAGACCTCAGGTTTGTATGTTTGGAAAAATACAAATTACTTTCAAAATTTGTCATTTTGTAATCATGAAATAGTCCAGTAAAAGAAAAAATTATTAGTTTTATTGATGAATAATTCATTCACCCTGTGTTTTAGTATATGGGGAACTCCCCAACCCCCTCCATTTGGATTAATATTCAGATATTATTTAAAATCACCTCTTTAGTAACCTTCACAGCCCTGCTATCAAGTTTAGAAGCCTTTACCTGTCCATAGTCAAATATTACTGTTCAACTAATTATTTATCATACTCATGTCTGAAGTTCAGAAGTTCCAGAGGACACTTACTGTGGATTCTATATGTTTTATACCTTACCTTTGTCACTCAGTGCCATTCTTACTCAGACAACTTCTGGAACAGACAATCTTTAACACTGTAAGTGAGAAGTTACGAATATTTATGCAGTGTGTCTTTATACTATTTTAGTAAAAACTCGCTAAATATTTCTTTTCATTGTATAAACACTGTTTTTATTCATGTGTTTTATAGAAGACATGGAGTTTTGTGTGCTTAACACACCTGCTCATTTATTGTGGTTTTGTACTGTAAACTTATCTGCTGCTGCTGTTCTGTAAAGATATCTAGCAGGTATATTGTATAAACTACCTTTTTTTTAGTTGCACAAGAATATCAAAGATCTGCTGTTATATGCGAGTGATCAGGCAGTTCCCTTGTTTGTCAAATGATTTGCTATACTGTACTTCATAGCACAAAAACTTGTTTGATTATATTTTTCTTTCCTAGCATGTTTCTGCATATTCTTCTGTTTTTGTAAAATTATTTTTGTTAATATATCAGTGTTAAAATATTAAATTCATTTGCCATAATCTGTGCTTGCTTCCGCCCAAGTTCATCCGCTCCCTCCAGTCTCTTGTAACTTGGCTATCCAATTTCTGTAATTTTACCTTGCTCCAGTGATAAAAACAAATCCTATTGATGAGAATTGAGATCTGAAGTTACCAATGTCTCATTTAAAATAAGCAGCCAGCAGCATCTTGCTACAAAATGAAAACTGACGAGTTATATAGTATGGGCTAGACATTTTTTTTGTGGAGCTCAACAAAAACATTTTAACATACTTTTACTTTCCTAGGGAAGGGACAGTTATTAACACTGGCAGTGACTGCGTACTACACAGCATCCCAAAAAATCTGGATGATGATTCCCGCCATCTGTTGTGCGTCCACTTGACCAGGGATGAAACGTCTCGGAGAACAGTTGCAAGAGACTTGTCTCTGCTTCAGCCAATCACAGTTGCATTGTTTGCTGGACGGGCAATATCTCTTCACCTAGCAGGAGAACAGTATTTACTCTCGGTTGATGGCCAATTAAAAATGTCATTTCATGTTGACCAGAGGTAAGTCCACATATCAGTTTAGGTCTTTATCATATGTCAATATAGATTTTATTTTAAGAAAGCTCCCAACTTATGACCAGATGCTGGTCATAGCTGCAAAGGAATTTAGTCTGCTTTTGCAGATCTAACACAATAAGGAATGTTAGTCTTGACTAATTGCAACAGTCTTCCCACCAAGCTGTCAAATTTCTTCAACTGTAATTTTCCAATATTCACTCCTCAGTAATGAATAATTCCTTAAGATCAGCTGTGTAGGAGTCTAAAAATTAAATTGGATGGCATTAGAAGGCAGAGCTTTAGTTCAGTCACATATAAAATGTCAGGAGCAATCATATATTTGTAAGATATGTAAAAACTAAAAGCCAAAACTAGCATAGGATTGAAAACAGTATTGAAAATTAGCAAGAATCAACACCTAGACAAGGTCTTATGACAATGCAGGAAAGCTGGAGTGGGTGGATCAGTGAAATTAATGGCCATAGCTCAAGTACTAGGACCTTAAAGTCATTCTGCACTCAGAAAATTGAAGTTGTCGTTTTGTTCACTATTTGTACACATGTTCAGTTTTGTGTGGGCAGAGGAGTCTTGGGTTTAATTATGAATTGATGATGTAAGACGTGAATGTTTTATAGGTAAATTGAATGTTAAAAGTGGTTAATGTAAATAAAAAAAGTTAGGAAGCAGCTTTTTAATTTTTTGTCAGACAAGTACCGTATTTGACGGCTTATAAGATGCATGTCTGCATAGGACGCACCCCAATTTCAGCAGGACATTGAGGGAAAAAAAAAAAGGTTTCCTAGCCTATGCTCATATGATTTTGGTAAGTAAAAACTGTAGTATTAGGTTATCATATGCATATTGTTTTTTACCAACAGAATCAACAAAAACATTAATAAAGAAGTTATCTACCATATTTATATTTATCAAAATATGTATTATACAATCAGCCATTTACTACGATAAATGTTTCGTCTGCTGGTGAAAGCTACCTCATAGGTTTCCCAATAGATTGCAACATTCATTCATTTTGTAAACATTGTTCCTTACCAGCAGAATCAACAAAAACATTAATAAAGATGTTACCTACATTGTGTAATATATGTCATATATATCCATTATATATTATAAAAGCATGCAATCAAGCTCTGGAATTTACTACGTTTCAGCCTTGTTATCCGTAAAGTTTTCGAGATAATCACCAATAGGTGGCAGCACATGTACTGTGTAAGTCTGTAAATGTGGAATGCTGATGGCGCTGTAGACGACGATAATGATATTAACACATTTTAATGAAAATATCGATAATAACAACGTAGATATTGATTACAATACTAGCAGTAGTAATTGCGGTGATGGTAAGTGTAATAATGATAAATAATTATAATAAACTTTGGTTTTAATAGGTTATTATAGATAACACCGAATGCCAGGGCTAGGCTACAACAACAACGTGACGTTTCAGGTATAATTTCGCCAAAATTCTTAAATTTGAGCCTACATTATGTACATAGGATGCAGGGGGATTTTTTAGGCCATTTTTTATTAAAAGTCGTCTTATACGCCACAACATGGTAGTTCTTTTTGGCATTTGACACTTCATTTCCGTCCGTTTGAGCATTCACCACAAGTAATTGGGAAGGCAGATCAGACGTAATATTTCAAGATAAAAAACTTCAAGTGTTTGTGTATAATTTCAGGGATGATTGATTTTTTTACTTTACCAATAACACCAGCTTCAGCAACAGTTTTGTATTCCAGTCTCCAGTGCCAACACCAGTTACCTTTGTGTACCCGCCACTTTCAGCCAGGTCTATTTGACACTATTGTCATTCAGTTTTGTGCATTGTCATTCATTTCCCATTGTAATGTGCTTCAGGGGTCACTTAAATTTACCTAAATTTGTTTGTAAATCATTACATAATTACACTTGCCCATCCTAGTAAACTAATGTCTACATGGGTTTTACAAGAAATAATTACCGTATTTGATGGCTTATAAGACGCATGTCTGCATAGGACGACACCCAATTTCAGGACATTGAGGGAAAAAATGTTTTAGCCTATGCTCATATGATTTTGGTAAGTAAAAACTGTAGTATTAGTTATCATATGCATATTGTTTCTTACCAACAGAATCAACAAAACATTAATAAAGAAGTTATTTACCTTATTTATACTTATCAAAATATGTAATATACAATCAGCCATTTACTATGATCGAATGTTTCGTCTGCTGCTGAAAGCTACCTCATAGGTTTACCAATAGATTGCAACACATTCATTTGTAAACAGTTTCTTACCAGCAGAATCAACAAAAACATTAATAAAGATGTTACTCATGTAATATATGTTATATATATCCATTATATATTAAAAGTATGCAATCAAGTCTGAATTTACTATGTTTCATCGCTGCAGCTGAAAGCTGCCTCTGGCTTGACATGAATACCGTTAGTGGCAGCACCATCTTGTAAGCGTGCAGAACGGCGTTGGTGATGTACAGTAAAATGATTATGGAAAATATTTGGGAAGAAGAAAACACAATCCATACACAGAAACCTTACTATTGCCAAAGTTAGGAAAATAAAATAATAAAACGTAAGACATCATAATAAGTGAGCATAACAAAAAATAAAAATTAGGGCCATCACCCTTATTCCTCTTCAAAACCAGAAAATTCACCGTCGCCGCCAGACTCGTCACTAAAACCCAGGAACTCCTCAGCATCATCATCATCATCATCATCATCATCATCTTGAAATAATGCGTCATCCTCTGTTCCATCAAGAGCATTGCTGATACCACACTTTTTAAAGATTTCACAACAATTTCTGGTTTGATGTTATTCCAAGCTTGCTTTACCCATTCACAGACTTCTGCAATGCTAGGTCTTTCATCCTTCCTGTTGGTGTGAGGTCGTGGTTTGGCATTGTCATCCACTTGTTCCAAAAAGCTCCTTCATGTTTTGCTTGAATGGCCTATTAAGAGATACATCTAAAGGTTGCAGCTGACTTGTAAGCCCACCGGGAATAACTGCTATCTCAGTTTTAATTCTGCCACTTTCCTTTTAATGACTTCCAGTTCTATGGGCTCGGAACTGATCCCAAACCAAGAGGGAAGGTTTTCTTAATAATCCACCAGGACGGCCTTGCCCATACATCTCGTAACCATAACTTCATCCCATCCTTGTCCATCCAACCTTAGGATGAACATGAACATGCACACCTTTTGGTAATTTTTCTTTGGGGAAGAGTTTTTCTTTTAAAAATAAGAAAAGGGGCAGTTTTGTTCCATCGGCGCAACATGAAAGAACAACCGTATAATGTGTCTTTTCATGACCTGTAGTTTTCACTGCAGCAGTCTTTTGCTCCTTCTAAGCTCACAGTTTTATTTGATGGAACATCAAACGTTAGTGGAACTTCATCCATATTTCCAATCTGGCCTAGTTCAAAAGGAGTTTTTTTTCTGGCAGCTATAATAAAAATGATGAAAATTTTACTATTTTATCATCATAGTCGGCTGGCATTTTCTGTGCAATTGTAATTTTTGTTTGCATTGACAAACCTTCCCTTTTCATAAACCGATAACACCACCCTTCTGTGCCTTTAAAATTTTCAATCCTTGTGTTCGTGTGCAAATTTCCTGGCTTCTGTTCCTGATCATTTGTGAGATGCACACCTGCCTGAGTTCCTTTGATCTACTACCCACTTTTTATTTCCTCATCAATTGCAGGCCAATGTGGGGCTGAAAACGAAGGTTACGGTTTCCTTTCTTCCTCCCGTAGTTTATTTTCTTGCAGCCTCTAAGAACGTACCATTTTTCAGTAGGAGGAGGACCAAATATCTTGCTGCTGCTCTGTTGCTGTGTTCTTTAGCATATTCTATAATCTGAAGTTTGTAGCTAGATGAGTGTAACTTTGCCTCTGCTTCCCCGTATCCATATTTGCAGGTAAAACTCAGTAAATAAAAATGTTCCCTATGTAACGGCTCAAGTCTCGTGAGCAACTGAATAAAGCCATGTTATTATTCTTAAAAGAGAATGCTAGAACGAGTTACTTAAGTATCAACTCAACGAAGCCTTGTTATTATGCCTAAAAGAGAATGATAGCAGGAATTGTCAACCACCAATTGATTGAAGCCATTTTTGTTATGCTGTAAAGAGAATGTTAGCAGGAATTGCCAACTGCACCAACTGAACGGACCTTGTTATCCAAAAAGCATCTCGAGATAATCACCAATAGGTGGCAGCACACGCATCGTAAGTCTGTAAATGTGAATGCGGAGATGCGCTTGTAGACGACGCGATAACGATATTAACACATTTTAATGAAAATATCGATAACTTTAACGTAGATATTGATTATAATACCAGCAGTAGTAATTGTGGTAATGGTAAGTGTGATAATGATAAATAATTATAATAAACTTTGGTTTTTAATAGGTTATTAGGATAACACCGAATGTTAGGCTAGGCTACAACATTCACGTGGCGTTTCATATAATTTCGGCCAAAAATTCTTAAATTTTGAGCCTACATTTATACATAGGGACTTAGGGGGATTTTTTAGCCATTTTTTTATTAAAAGTGTCTTATACGCCGTCAAATACGGTACTTACCATGAAGCCTAATAATTGATTGATGTATGAAAGTATGGTCTGATGACCTGGCAGTGGAATCATTTTGGTCATTCAATGCCATAATGGAAAATGGTTATAAGATAAAACTGTCAAGTGATTAATAATTTGGTAATATTTAAAAATATGGGAAAAAATATAAATGACTAAATATAAAAAATATCAATAGTTTTTAAAAATTCCATGACATCAGCCTCAGTGTCAACTTTTAATACCTCTTCTGATTTATATTCTCATCATCTTCTGATGAAAACGAACAAGATTGATGTGGTGAGAAAGTGACTTGCTCATTATAATTTTTAATTTTTTGGAATTGAGATAATTTTCTTATAATAGTTTTCCTTTTCCAGAACTGGGAATTTCCTTATTGAACTTCGTAATGCTGTACGTCAGCTGGTTGAAATAATAATAGAAACTCGAGGCTTAGATGTGCCATCCTCAAGTTTTGAAGCTTCCTGTGATACACTCATACAATATGTAAGTCGTTTAGTAGAATACTATGATTTCAAAGAAGAGAAAAATACAAAGAGAAGTATATTATATGATGATGATGATGATTAGTGAGATATGGATTTGTATGACAAGAGTTGTTGTAAATAAATTGTAATTTATTTTTTGTTAATTATTAGTAAATTACTGTAATATATTTCATAACTTTTTTGCCTTTTTGTATCCTGCATTATCACACAAAGAAGGTGCTCTGCTAAGTGACATAAATTTTTTATTGTCCAAATAAAAATTCTGAAATTATGCTGAACCACAACATTATATAACTGATCTATATGGTGGTTAAGCAGACAAGAAACCCAGTGGTAAGTGGTTAAAGACAATGGTATGCCACGCACTCACCAGGGTTGGTTAGCCCTGAGATTTAGCATCCAGTTGGAAGTTGCCCCTGGCACAAATGCCATTACCCTATAAAAGCTACCCAAAATATCCCTCCCTTCATTCATGTTTCTACCAGGTGACTAGGTTGATGTTCATGAATAAAACCCAATTGTGCAAAGTCTGGAATGCAATGGAATATAAAATTTAGGCCAAGACCAAGCGCTGGGCCTATAGGATCATTTAGCAATGAAAGGGAAATTGAGAATAAAAAGGTTTCAAAGGTGTAAAAAGTCAAGTATACCTTAGTTTAACCAGACCACTGAGCTGATTAACAGCTCTCCTAGGGCTGGCCTGAAGGATTAGACTTATTTTATGTGGCTAGGAACCAAATGGTTACCTAGTAATGGGAACTACAGCTTATTGTGGAATCCAAACCACATTATACCGAGAAATGAATTTCTATCGCCAGAAATAAATTCCTCTAATTCTTCATTGGCCAGCCGGCTGGAGACTTGAACTCGGGCCTAGCAGAGTGCTAGCCGAGAACTAACAGGAGGAAAACCTAACAGCTGCACTATGAAATAATTGTTAGGAGAGGGTGGAGAGTAAAATGGAAGAAAGAGAATAAGAACAGAGGTACAGTCAAAGTATGCAAGAGGTTACAGCTAGGGGTGAAGGAACGCTGCACATAACATCAAGTAATGTCTACAGTGAACTGCTTGAGAACACTGAAAAAATTAGCTATACAGTAACATTGCATGGCCAAATTCTCCAACTATAATCTTTAAGAATTCTTATAATCCTTTTTCTGGTGGCAGTCTCCTTGATGGCAAGGTCCACCTGAACAACACAGTTGACCTATGAACTTCATGGGAAGCAATCTAGTGAGACCACTTCTACTTCTACAGGAAAGTCATGTAGCAAATCCCAGACTTCTGCTAAGAACTACTACAGGAAAGTAAAAAAAAAAATACTCCCATAAGGCAGCACTTTTAAATGCTGTACATAAAGTTTTAAATAACACTTGCTTCCTACAGCAAGAACAAACAAGCATGCTATATAAAAATTAAACCTACAAATATTAATATCTACAGCAGAACTACATGTTGCCAATTTAAAAAAAAAAAAATTAACTTACTTTTCAACAAATAAAAATGAACCAGTCACACTACATGAGCCTTGATATGCCAGCATGTAGACAACTGCATAAAAATATGCTACCTATTCATCAAAATTCACAAGTGCACCAAAATGACACACTGAAAACTGATTTGCAGTGAAAAAATGCAGAAATCAAGCATTACTGTAGTTGTAAAAATGTCTGCTGCTCAAGAAACTGGGTCAAAGGTTGGACAGTTCCCCTAGAGAATCATACATTGATCTTGTCAACTGTTTAACCATTGTCATGGTAAATTTAATAAGTTATTCCGCACTGTCTTTCTGCTCGAATGAAGCATTTGATAAATTAAGTGATGTGGGATCCAAAAAGATCACAGAAAAACTAATTCATTTATTCTAATGCCATATACAAACCTTCAATACAGATGAAACTCTTCGATGAGATACCAGTAATCTAAGTTTGCTTATGGTGATATAAGCCTATTTTACTGAAATGTACAGTAAATATAATTATAATATATAATTATGTAATTTCAATATAATAAATATATTCAGTATGAGCAAACATTCCATATTAACTAATAATTTCTAAGGTACAGTGTAATTATATTAAGTATAGTGAGGTATAAATTTGATAACTTCTATTTAAAAAATACTGCTTAAATATAATACTTGCCACACTCTGATAGATATTTTGATTTTATGATTCACACTACATATATATGAATATTCAACTGTCTAGACACCTGCAAATAACTATGAATTCTAAGGCCAAAACATAGTTCAGAATATAATTACCAGTCAAAAAACAGATGGTCTAACTTTAGAGGAACAAAAATATGTCAAAACTATTTAAAAATTCTGTTCATGGAAATAGGAATAATTTCAATGGTATACAGGAATGTTTCTGAAGCTCTGTAACTACCTCTGTGTTAGAACAATTACATACTCAAGCAAACCTTGCCATTATAATTCATTTATAGCTCGGTTCCAGTCTTGGCTGCAGCTATTAGACATGTATTACCGTTGTGATTCAAGGGTGTAGTTCAATGGAATTGCCCTAAGCCTGTGGAATATAAACACCAAAAATTACTTTACGGTAAGATTAAAAATTACAATCCTAAAAGTTAAATGAACAACAGTCCATTTTTTCTAACAAACTTACTCGAAAATATGACAAACTTTAATTAATTTGTATTTTTCATAGCTAACAAACATGCAGTCTTAATGTAAGGATAAATTCTTCTAGCACCAGCTGGAAACCAGTAAAAATCATATAAAATTGTCGAACACGGAATAGGAGATTCTCTTCTTACACAATGTGGCACAAATCTGCTTTCAAATACTAAGGCTCTTGCAGTACCTATGTTACCTCTAGAACTTCCAAAGACCTTAGTTTTGCTTGAAAATTTATATTTGCAATTGTAATAGCCATAATATGAGGCCCACGTGCATTTAGCACTGGTAACCTTAGCGTGCACTGTTAGCTGGCTCTAAAAGAGAATGAGGTATAGTAGTAATTATCAACATCATCCTGCTTCAGTGGATTTCTACTTAACTTTAGAATTGCACATGAGAATTACATGTGGAGTCTACAAATCCTAATCGGCTTTTGAAACCTGTTCATATTTTGTATGTATGGACAACACTACAATTTTATTTTCAACTACAATTTTTTTTTTTTACAATAAAACATTTTTCATGCTAACTCATTAATCATAACATTATTCTGAGCAAGTGGCTCTCCAGTTGCATCAACTTGAAAGACAAAGCCCTCAACATACTCCACCTACCTACAAGATTTCTTTCTTCTGTGCCAAATCACAAGGATAGTGTGGGGTTTTTAGTACAAATACTGT
>NC_089791.1:53082882-53142882 GCF_040412425.1 Macrobrachium rosenbergii | reverse complement strand
GCCAATGTCACTGATTGTGAGGGATGGAGGAGGGAAGTGAATCACAGAATACAATCAGCTGGTGCAACTGGAGGAAAACATCAGGTGTGTTACAGGGACAAAAGATTTAATGTAAAGATGAAGGGAAAATGTACAAGAGCATTGTCAGACCTGGCGTTGATGTATATATTGTGGAAACATGGCCTCATGAAGAGCACAAGAGAGAAAGATGGAAGTACAGAAATGAGAATGCTGTTGATGTGCGTGGAGTGACAAGAAGAGACAGGATAGGGAATGACTTCATAAGAGGGACGGTGAAAGCTACAGAAATATCAAAGAAGCTCCAACAGAGACGATTACAATGGTTTGGACATGTTATGAGAAGAGAGGATGGGATTCTGTATGTAAAAAGAAACCATGAATATGGAAGTGCCTGGAACAAGGAGGAGAGGTAGACCAAGAATGAGATGGAGATAACACATTAACAGAGACATGCAGGAGAAGAACGGAGTGAGGTATGCATGATTGCAGAAGATGGAGAAGACTAATAATAAACAGCACCCCATATAAAGATGGAAAAGCTGAAGATAAAGAAGATATATATATATATATATATATATATATATATATATATATATATATATATATATATATATATATATATATATAAATACATAATTATATATATATATATATATATATATATATATATATATATATATATATATATATATATATATATATATATATATATATATATATATATATATTTATATGTACAATTATATATATATATATATAATTATATATATTATTATAACCAGCAAGAATTTGTTAGCAAATTGCTCTTCTCGTTACTCGTCTGCTGATCAATGATCGATAGACATGCATGCTACCTATCTATCAGCCTGTGCTGGAAAATTGAGTAGCACAGTCAGAAAGCAAGGGATTAGTAGATTGCAGGCCACCCTGTTAAGTAGCTAATTCTTTATTCGAGGCAAAAGTGAATCTGTCTAGCCGATTTTTCCAGGCAACCCCCAGCCACAGGCACAGCTGAAATGACTCAACTCCTATCGAAGAACTCTGCCCCTGCCCCAGCAGATGGGCATAAAAGGACAGATTTATAAGGGCCCGCCAGAGACCGCGGGGATATGGCGCCGAGACATGACAAACACACTCACCACCACCCCACAGAGGACTATGTCCTTCAGGAACGAACGCCTGGGGCTCATCCCTCCATCTAACCACAAGGCCCTCAAAGTATACTTTACCTTGTGCACTTCGACCGCCAACCCCATTACCTGGCTCATGAAGTCACCCACATGTTGCCCAGCCGCCGGGCACCTCACATCCTACCACATGGAAGATCAACGCCGCCCTTGTGAATCGGAGTCAACCATGCTGCCGCAGAACTGAACCTCCTCCTACGGTAAAGTGCTCTGTAAAAAACATCCTTTCAGTCACGCTATGTCCTCATAGAATTTACTTAATTCTGAGTGCCAGTAATCACAGAATCTTTTGTTCAATTACATCCGTATATTCGGGATGCATAACTCATTATGACCCATTGCAATTCCTTCAGTGCAGCTTTTGAATTCATTATCTTTGTCTATTTCATTACTGGCGTATAATCTGTGTATCTCTATTTCCAGAGGGAACATATATCGTGGAATCTTCTGACTGTGCCTGGAATCCCCAGTTTCATTCATCCCGTACGAATCCCCTTCAGGATCAACAATTTAATTGCAATTCTCCTTCCCATACTAATGTCTTTGTGTAAATATATGCCTTTTAGTTTACCCATGTGTTTACGTAATATTTCCTCTTAAAAGTAAGAGCCTTGTGGTCATATGAAATTCCCCCTTCTCTCGTTTTATGTTTCACTGGACCCACAAGGTCAGAATCACAAGGCTAATATATCTGTAAACGTTGCTACCTGTCTCGTAGAACTAACTCAAAACCAGATTGTCCAGTAAAAACATAAAAATGGCGACCTTTTGCCTTAGATTCTCGCTTTTAGCAGTTGCATCCCCTTTTTTTTTTTTTCTGCTTTTGTTTGGCTTGTGACTGCCAATCAAAGCGACAGCAAAGCTATGCTGGGTACGCAGACATTATGAACCTTTTTGTAAAACCAGTGCACAGATCTAGAAATTCCACATAAGTAAATGGTGTTTATTTTAGCATAGGAATTTTTAAAGACGTGACTGAGCCTAGGGAAAATAATACTAGGGACACATGCCAAAAAAACGAGAGAGGAGAACCGTCGAAATTTAGATTTTTGAAAGCCTCCACACGCGGCTTGCATGACCTTCATGACAGGATATTTAGGCATTAACCATTTCGAGGAATAGTGCCATAGTTCCTCCTTGAAAATCAAACCCATTTCGTGATCCCAAAGTCTAGTTAGGCGTGTATTCACATTCTCCCACATGGGACGAAAGTCAGCTTGCATCGCTGATATTCTTCTCTCTCTCTTGTATCGGGCAGATAGGACAAATAGACTGAGTGGTAGGCATGTTTCCCAATTTTTTTTTTCTCACACAATTCGCATTCGGGGAATGCGAATTCTGTGCTTACAAACATTCCCCATTCCTTCGTCGCTAGCGGGGAAGCCATACCACCCCACCCAGTGTCTAAAAATAGTGCATATCTGGGTGACCCTCACTCACCCCTACCCCTGCGTCTCGCCATTCATTCATTGCTAGGATTTATTTGTTTGATTTTCCCTTGTTTTACTTCGGGCTCATTCCAGCAAAATTTTGTTTTGTTTTGTTTGTTTGTTTAGGGTTTTTTCTTTTTTGTGTGTGTGTCGTCTACTCTCATTGAATTTGGGACCTCCTGAGACAGGACTTCCAGTCCCCCCTTAAGTTACCGCAATCACTGCCAGTGCCAGGGCCCCAGTCAGATATCCCTCCAAGAGATTCCAAAATTGATTCCAAATCTCTGCCAGTGCCACTTGCATGCACTGAGCCATGCCAAGCTCTGTCCATCACAAATGATGAGCAAATTCCAAAGCAAATAATAGCACCTGCCCCTGGCTTAGTGCCAGCGCCAGAGCACGGCCCCGATCTCCATTCAAGAGATTCCAATAAGGACTCCCTCTCTTCTCCCGGCTTGGCTCCACTACCAGTGCCAGTAAGGGAGACGGATCCTGCCGACCACAGCGGAAGCTCACCTAAAGGTGCGGCCTTGCAACCCATGCCTGAGCTAGTCATTCCTACCTGGGAGCCCCCTTAACCCCCCCCCCAACCACTTCCTCTCTGTCTCAGTCCTCCGCAGAGACAGCAGTGAGTAACGATTCTGCCATGTTTCAAATGGCCAATGAACTCAAGGAACTGCGACGGATCGTGATAGAGCTTGAAGTAGGCCCTCGCGCCCAGCCGCCAAGGAAGCCGACACAGGTGGCACTCCACCTCCCCAGGCTCGGTTCCACTGATTCTCGGGACCAAGACAAACCATCAAAGTAAGAAGGGTCCGTGGGGAAAATAACCACAGGCGTTGATAATTCCAGGTAGTCAAGAGAGCTCCTAAGCACTCCTGGCACGGTGCCAACCTGGCACAGTGACATCCCTTTTATCCTAAGAAGACTTTGGCACCTTATCCAGAAGAGGATGTCAGGTCCTTCACTATTCTATTTTCTTATAACTATGTCCTGTATTTTTTCCTCAAACATTCCTTCCTACTTTTTGATTATCAATCACATTTATTTTATGCCTTACCCAGGCCCTCATTTTACCTTTTGATCACTTTGCCCATACAGAGTGCCACACAGATATGCCAACACTATAAGCCCTACGACTCCCCATTCATGTCTACCGCAGCATGATGCATTTAAAACTACGATATGCCATCGCCATTAGTTATTATTACACAAGGGCCAACTTGGCACAGTGCCATTATTGCAGATTCTGGTAAAATGATCCTGCCAGAGGGGTTGCGCCCTCTGGTTACCTTGTGGCTGTCTTGGGCTAAGAATGATCCTAGCTGTCTACCACAGGCTAAGGAATATAATTTTAGCATACCTGATCAACATCTGGTTACAACAATTAATACTTAATTTGTGTCTGCCATTTATTCTTTTGTTATTCTTTCATAATGAATAGCGAGTTCCAGACTCGCCAACTGTGTAAATTACACACAATGTTATACCTCATGCATGTAGATGAGTGCCACACGGCACCTATAAAGTCAGTGCCACCTTTCTAATACAAGGGGCATGGCCCGCTATCCAGAGAGCGGAGGCACGTCCCCTTGCCTTCTTGTAACATCGGGAACTTCATTCCACGCCCCCCCTTCCTTTGCTTGCTTATCCTAGAAGCCTAATGTAAAGTCCCCATCGTAAAGTAAAAATGGTGAACCCTTAAAATGATTATATAAGCCTTAAGCTAAAATAATTTTACCTCCCTTTGATCACACCCTTTCAGGTGCTTATTATAAGTGTTAAAAGAGTGCCATGAGATTCGGTTCCAAGTCCGGCACGGGTCTACCAAACGATGTAAATCACGATATTTTAACCCAAGTGTATTTCTTAATTTCAACACCGCTTACAAGGCAAACTAATCGCATGCATTTAGGGTATATCTAGAATTAAGTAACCATGTATTCTAATTCTTTAACATCAGCCATTCTTTTCATTTGTTTGCAACAGCCTCATATACCGTGGCCTTATAATCCTAATTAACTCACACTGATCGAGTAACTATAAATTTATCACTTTGTAGCCAAATACACAGTAATCACTTTTGCAAGTGCTGAAAATGACCTTATGTCCTGTTCCACAATGTACTCGGAGGTTAGAGTAATTTGTTCCATTATGTTATCAACCGTAATGCTGCAGTTTCATAAATCCTTTCAAAGTAAAGGTCATTCAAAGGCAGCATGTAGAGTAACGCACAGCATTTTCTGAGCTTCGACCTGTGTCAGCCGGTGAAATGTCCCTTGAGCACACATTTTAGGTATAAATATTGCCAACATACCAGAGAAAGAAAGTTTAACGGGAATGCTGAGGTTACTACCCTCAGAGCGATCACCATTATGTAACAGGTGTTGTATAGAGAGGTGAGTGAATTTGAACCACTACCACAGGACCTAACTCTGTAGAATGTCCTGATGTCATAACCCCGGCATACGAGAAGAGCCGCTCCAACGGCAACTCACCTGGCCTTGTACCTGACTCACCCGAGCCACCCCACCTCATTCCTTTTAGCACGCTGCTTCTCTTAACACGCTTTGCTTGTGCTCTGTGTTTTTCTCGGTTAATTTGGAATATCATGTATTCTGTCACTGAAATCACCGCCTACCAAGTTAAGTACTGTACCTCTCCTAGCGGGTTTTAGTTGTATCGAGGCTGTATTTGGCCCTTAATTTACAATAATTAAGTCAACATCATGCCTCTGTTCGCCTGCCCCCGCCATGATGACCTAGCGGTACGCCTCTACAGACCAGTTCAGTAGAGGTTTCACTGGGTCATTTACATTAATGTTTTGTCTTTACAATTGACGCTATCTTCAGGAAGTTCATTTTTAAAATTTTATCTACATTGAGCAGGCCAGTGCTGGTATTAATACTGGTGTTAGTATCAATTTTAGGTTTCTTCCTCCCACGTTTTTATGCTTTTAACCTTCATAAAGAATTTTTGGCTTTCGCCGAGTAGATTTTGTTCCCAGGCTGGTGCTGTCTTGCAGTCGGTTTTTTTCTGAATTGTGATACAATGGATGACATGGATATTTATGATTAATATTACCTTAGCTTACGCCAGAGCGCCATTTGGTTGCCCACTTGCTCGCTTCGGCCATTGGCAGAACATACTCTAGCACAAGCGCTTATTATTTTATAATTTTGACTTGTTTATATTGATGTATTGTTGTTGGTTAAATTTTAGCAGTATATTTTTGTGTTTAGTAATTAGCCTGACCCCGTCTTAATCGGTGGGTTAGGCTACAGAGGTTAGCTTTGCTCATTGATTCTGCTTCTCTCTCCCGACTTTGTCGCTGAGTCGTGGAAGGAGGTGTAATGGCTGAGCGCCACGCTCATTGTTCCATCCGCTGTTCCGTATGTTTTGTGTATGCTTGATCTTCTGTTAACTTCTCCCCAATGAAGGAGAAAAGTGATTCACAATGCATAGCCCTGTGCCCTAAATGTCGATCCCGGTTGGCCTTCTGAACAAAATCTCTCCCCTTCACAGTTCCCCCTACCTCCACTTCCTTTTTCTCCCCTCTTTTTCCTTTATAGGCTTTCTTCAGGGAAAAGATGGGAGTTTGCTGCAGTAACTGATGTGCTTAGCCTAACCTCTTTTTCAGAACTTCTGGCAAGTGTCTTCTTCCCCTGTGGGCGAGGCTCACATCTCAACAAATATCACATGTCGTTGAGGCCAGTGTCTGGTGGTTTCCACTCAGTCGACCTTAGTATCATGACACATACAGCGTCGCTACTTCCCACCTTTCCATAGCAGGTGATGTGTTATCCCCTCCCGTGTGGAGCGCCGTCCTCAGGCCGTCACTCAGGGGACCTAGACGGGTCTCCAATCGAGGTCATCCACCTCCTGGCATCCGGCTTTTAACATCACACACCCGCTAGTGTTTCGCTTGTTCGGCTTCTCATTGGTTCGCCGGAACCTGACACTTTCAGGGCCTACACAACCCTAGCTGACCTGGCCGGGTATTCCGCCGGCTTAGCCTTTTCCACCCGGTGGCCTTGGTTTTAGTAGGTTGGCTTTTTATCACTCTTGTTCTCCCATGGTCATATGAGAACTGCTCTAATAGTGAACCACTCGCCCCTACATAGGCAACCAGTGGCGGGGGTAGTGGGTTTCGGGTCTCAGTACTGAAATGACATGTCCAGCATTTAAAAACTGCTGTTCCATGTATTTAACCAGCGAATTTTCTGCCAGTCTCCGCACCTATGGCAATTTATATTTAATTCCTAAGTGTGCATGACTTTAGGTTAAGATATATATATCATTCACGCCGGATTATATCCGCGCCACTTAACTATTTCTGGTCATGTTGCATGATTTTAGGTTAAGGGTATATATTATTTCACGGGTTTAACTCCATGCCTTAACTTATTTGCCATGAATAATATATATTTGTTTGCTTCACCGACTACTTCCTGGTAGGACTAATCTGCTAATTGCATGACCTGGTTATCTGCTCACATAAGGCCCTATCTCCGCCGGATTTACTCCGCGTCCTTCAGCTGCCATACCATATACAGCTTCTTATCCATACAGATGGTACGCTGCCAGGAGTCCGGTGCACTAGCAGTGCTGCATAAAGCCCTCTGCCATGTTGTCTCTCCGCTTTTAAAAATCCGGAACAAATGCAGTCAGGTGGGAGACTTGATTGTTTGGCACCCGGATGGATGTGTAAGTGTTACGCTTTGTTTGAACAGTTCCAGGACGAAATGGGTAAGCCAAAGTTTCGGCCTTTAGTTTACCTGGTTCCTTGACTTATTTGAAGTTTATAAGGTTTTTGTTATATCCCTTATATATATTTTAAGTCCTTGGTGTGCAGTTACTTAGTCCTTGTTATTTTCAGGCCAATCAAGCTTTACTAGACAGAAGCCAAACCTTGCCACCCTTAGGGTTGGGTGGCTGGCTTTGGGAGGAACATCCAAAAGTTAAAGGCCAAATGTTCTGTCGGAGGCCATCTGTAACCTCCTTTCCCCGGCGCCCGTTCCGCTGCGGCTGTCCCAGCAGAAGTGGCAGCCCTTTGACTAACATATCCGGGAAGCGACAGCCTTCCCAGGATGTCATTAAAAGCAACTGGCAGCGGAATGTCAGCAGAAGTGGCGGCCATTAACTTGACCTGGAGCCCATGAATGTGGAACCGACCAGGAGGTAGGTAGGGGAGGTAAGTGAGGCAGGGGAGCGGACTCCTTTTTAATTCCCTTTCATCCTCTGTATCTTCTTTCCAGGGTTTCCAGAATCAATCCCTACCTTGGGGATAGGTCAACACTGACCATCCCCAAGGTAAAAACTAAACCCTAAGTCCTCTTCCTCCCGCAAGGCAACTCCCTTTCCCCAAAAGTCACGGGCTTTATAGCCCGGCAATTAATTGCTAGTGAACTCTCTGTAAAGGGGTCGAGAGCAAGGGCAGCTAAGCCAGCCCCTCATCAACCTGCTTCCAATTTCCAAGAATTGGAGAAAGCATGCTGCTTGATACGAACAACAAGCAGATGGACGAGAGGTGGAAGATGGTATTGAAAAGCTGCAGAGCCAGGAGACCAAGATCTCCGGGTTGTGAGCTCGTATGGTCAGCTCTGTTTCTTCACCATTCCGACGCCCGCCTTCTTCCTCCTTTCGAGTTCAGTGGGAACCCTTGGCGCTTGGCTCTTCATGCTCCCCAGCATGAGGATACTTTAACCATTGAGGGCCTTTCGCGCAGACTTCAAAGTTGGAGTTCTTTCCCAGGTCTGCATTCCCCTTACCCAGGCTAACTGGATTGACAGAGGAAGCTTGGGTGAGAACAGATAAGGTCCCTAAGGAGACAGTCATCTTTCCTAACTATCAAACTCAATGGCTCTGCTTAAAATTAAAAGATTCAGTGGAAAACAAAAACATGAAAGCTGACCCCCTTCAAAAAAACTTAATGTTTTCTTTGGGGATACCTGGATAATCCTCCTTGCATGTCAAAATGGGCTAAGGCAACTGTTCAGGCATGCATGGTTATTTTATTTAACTAGCTCTGATGGACCGATCCACCTTTTGGTCTTTCCCTTGACTCTGAATTCCTAGGTTAGTTCCGTCCACCTTACGACATTTGGACCCAGACTGTTAATATTAAATCTTCTTGTGAGCAGCTTCCCAAAATTCCAGAGCCCTCCTGAATTTTTTTAATCCAACGCTAGGTGTCGGCTGAGACCAACTGAAACCTTTAATGGCAGATACGACATCTGTGCTGTATGCAGATGAACCCTTTTTCCAGGTCTTAACTACATCTCTGCTGGCGGGATTCCATACAAACCTGTTTGACTTTACAGTGGCAAGGAAAAGAACTGTCGCAAAAAATATTTTTGCGGATTATGTATAGGTCACAACCTAATAAACTGATGAAAAGCTTCGATTTAAGGTAATTTCTCATTCCCCGAGGACGAGGTGAACAATGTTACCTGGCGGAAGCAACCAGGGCCAACCAGAGCCTCCGCTCCCATTGGGGTAAGTCCAAATGTCCAAACGAAAATCTCAGAGTCCTCCACCTTCCCATGGCAGGTTGGGGAAAAGGTATAACATTCAGTTTAGGAGGCCACAACCCCAACCGAGTTCAGGCCAGTGACAAAGTCTCACGGGTTCAGACTTCCACCTCAAAGGCCCAACTCAACAGTTTGTGCTGGTGTAGCTGACACAGCATGGCTTGCCTCCCCACCTTTGTGAGCCCGGTAAATCCATCCTATGAAACATCATGGTTGTCATTTCGAGGAGAGCTCAATAAAATGCAATGGAAGCAGAGCAAGGGCTGCCTTCAGAGGCAAGGCTGCATTGCAATCCGCCTCCCACAAGAGCCGGCAGGGCAGAGGGAAGTAAACCTTTCCTTCCCAATGAGAAGATTCAAAGGCGGGAGGCTTCACCTTTTGGAATCAGTGACCTTCAGCCCGTGAGCCCACAGTGGAGTCTCCAAAGGACTGGGTTGGAGTTGGGTCAAGGACCCACCACCTGGTCAGGTTCCACTAACCCTGTTCACAAGCCCTGTGAACGCATGGAAGAAGAGCCAAAAATTCGGGCCATAAAGAAAGGCACCTGAAATTGCACAGGTCAGACTGTTCAGCAATCCCCAAAAAAGGCTCCGCTCAACAAAAGTAATCTTGGATCTGTCTTGTCTCAACCTTGTACATACAATGTCGACAAATTTAGATGCTTACAAGAACAGGTCGGACTCTACTTCCTAACGTGGAGCGTCACCCATGTTCTATAGATCTTTCAGGAGATACCATCACGTCCGATTGAAACTTCTCCTTACACTTTCAGGCTGGGAAGGCAAGCTTATGCATTCAGTCATGCCATTCGGCTCAACATAGCAGAATATTCACCAAGCTGGCAGAGACAGTAGTACAGCAGTTATCTGGGCCTTTGGGATCATGCCAGCCGCATACCTGGACGACTGGATAATCTGGGCATCCACCATCGGGGAATGCCGGACAGTTGGAGCCATAGTGATCGAGTTTCTGGAGTCCCTAGGCTTTCAGATAACGTTGGGAGAAATCCCGTCTGACTCCGAGGCTGGTTTCAGTGGCTACATCAAATCCAGTGGGACCTGTACTCACACAGACTGTCTCTTCCGCCAGCCAAGGAGAGAGATAGCCAAGGCTTTTCCAGGCAGTTCCTCAAGTGCAGGAAAAGCTGATCCATCTACAATGAGAGGATCCTGGGTTCTCTTCAGTTTGCATCTGTCACAGATCTGCTGCTGAAGGCAAAACTGAAAGACAAAGACTGTGGTGGAGACAGCCAATATCAAACTAAGGGACAAGGTGTCTCTGGTCCTCCAGTTTTGAGAAAAGACTCGCCGTGGTCAACAGTCAAGGGTCTGTCAAATATAACATGCCCCCTTCAATTTCCAATCCTCCATCACTAGTAATTCACACAGACTGTTCATTAAGGGCTGGGGAGGATATTCTCAAGACAAAAGTCAAGGAACATGGTCCACAATGTTCCGCCAGTTCCATATCAACATCCTGAAGCAATGGCATTGTTTGCCAAAGACTCTGAAAACTTCTGAAATTTCCAAACAGATCCATATCAGGCTGGTTTGGACAGTGCAGTGGTGGTGTACACTGTATAAACAGGGGAGGCTCAAGTCGAGTCGTTGTCAATCAAGTGTTGATAGCCATCTTCTCTGGCGGAAAAAGCACAAGTGGCACCTATCAGCCACTCATCTTGCAGGGGTCCGAATGTCATGCGGATGAGGTGTCCAGGTCAACTCTGCTGGAGTCGGAGTGCTCATCTGGACAGAGCCTTACTTTGAACCTTTGCCTTCAGGTTCCAGGTCTCCAGGTAGACTTGTTTGCCAGGAGAACAACCACAAACTTCTGATGTGGCCCCCAACCTGGA
This sequence comes from Macrobrachium rosenbergii, assembly GCF_040412425.1. Taxonomy (NCBI): domain Eukaryota; kingdom Metazoa; phylum Arthropoda; class Malacostraca; order Decapoda; family Palaemonidae; genus Macrobrachium; species Macrobrachium rosenbergii. The sequence goes on along the minus strand of NC_089791.1, from coordinate 53,131,859 downwards.
CCCTCAGCTCATGCCACAGATGCAATGACATTAGACTGGAACAAGTGGCAGAGGATCTACCTGTTCCCTTGGTAAACCTTGCTGAAAACTGCTGCACAAACTCAGGTCTTTCAAGGGGCAGGTGGCTCTGGCCCCAATTGGCCGAAGAGCAGCTGGTACCCTCTGCTGGACTGAAATTCAAGTGTCATCTGTTACCCAGACCCAAACTGGTACAAGTGGTACAAACCAGCCGAAATGTGTCAGCTTCCTCAAGAATTCTGAATGCCCTGGCTTTGTGGACTTTATGAAATTCATCTAGCTCAGAGAGAACTAGTGATACAGATCTGTTAACACTCTGTTCTTGGAATCAGATAAAGAGAATCTACTCTCAGGCAGTACCTTTCAGCAGTTAAAAAGACTGGCATCTTTCAGGTAACATTCTGAAGCTCAGGTTATGACCAGTCAATTTGGCAATCTCTTTCTTTAGGTCATTGTTTGAACATTCATGCAATATGCAGCTACAATTACCACAGCTAAGTCAGCCTTGAAGAAAGTGTTTTTGCATGGCTTCAACATTGACCTAACAGACTCATACTTTTCATCAATCCCAAGGCATGTGCTCATCTGAGACCAGCAACCCGCTCTCACACGGTTTCTTGGTTTCTTTACGATGTTTTAAACAAGCATCAGAAACTGATAATGATATTTTGTTGCATTTGAGTCTGTTAGGAGACGGCCTCCTAATTAGCAAGCTTCAGGTGCCAGCCTATCGAACTGTCCATCTATCTAGAGGTGTTAATCATGTAATTTCACCCGATCAGGGGAATTCTTCTTTCCCCAGACCAAAGTTTCCCATCATGGTCTAGAATGAAGACCTCAGGATAGGTGGTCTCCCTTGGAAGGTTGTCCTCTTCCACAGGATCCATCCTTTGCCCAGTCACTACACTGAGGGCTTACTTAAGGAGAACTTCTCATTTTGTCTGATTTCACTTTTATCAGGGAAAAAGGTGGGACACTTTCCTTTAAAAGCTATCAGAACAACAGATTTTATATTTCATTAAACAAGCTAACCAGATTTAGTACCCATGATATCCGGCATTCATCCACAAACTATTTCTACAATATGAATTTTGATGACACCAAAAAGTATAAGGGTTGAAATCTCCATCATGTTTAGCCCCCATATCTTATATCACTGGAAGCTCTGGTTCCATCCAGTGGCTGCAGGGAGCGGCTATCCCTCCCCTCCTAGTTAGTCTTTCCCTGTTCCCGCCTGCCTGCCTCACTTGCTTTCCTATACTATCTTACTCCTAGTCTAAGATGCTTCACATCCTAGCCCTAGTTTATGTATATATATAATTGTACCTGTTTTGCTGAGTTAGGTTTAAGTGGATTTGTAAATTTTCTTTGTGTTAGTCTTAAGTTTAAGTACAGAATTGTCTATGTTTTATGGTTATTAATTTTGATACTATCTGTTCAGAACCTTGTTTTGTCCAAAGAGATTCTTAGTCTTAAGTTTAATGTTGAACTTATATCTCTGCTGCTGAGATAATTAAATTGGCTTAAGTAATGGTGCCTTTATTTATCTCTACCTTTATTTGTCATTATAATCTTTCACCTTGCTTGGCATGATTCTCCCCATACAATTTCACCGGTAAACTGTCCTGGAAGCTCAAAAACATTTTGACAAATTCAAAATCTATTTCTGAGGGAGGACCAGTGTCTTGACCCCCCAGGTTATTCAATTTCCCCTAGTACATACCAAGCTAGTTGTGTGGGTGCTAACCTGGAATGAGGGTGGTGGCACTCAGGCCGTCAGGTACAGGTGATCCCGTTGGAACGCTCTATCGTAAATTTTTATGACATCGGGACATTCTACAGAGTTAGGGTCCTGTGGTAGTGGACAAATTCACTCCACTTGTACTCTATCTGAACGATGTTATATAAATATGCAATTATCGCTCTGATATGGAGTAACCTCAGCATCCCCTGCTTTTCTTTCTTCTGGGAGTTTAAGCAATATTTATACCTAAATGTGCTCAAAGGAAATTTCACCCCCGTTTTTTTGGGGTCCTAGAAATAGATTTTCCTTTGTCAAAATCCCTTTTTAACATTTCTTGCTTTAAATCGACATTGCACCCAAACGAAGGTGCGTATGTCATCTTGTGTGAGAGCTATTATACCTCTGGAATTCCCCTAGCAAATTGCTCCCTTTTCGCCCACCTTACGCCGATCGGCATATCTGGACCCAGACATGTGCCCACTCTCTTCTATCAGCCTGTGCTGGACAATTGAGTAGCACGGGTCAGAACCCGGGATTAAGTTAGATTGTAGGCCACTCCTGTTATGAGCTAATTCCTTATTTGAGGCAGAAGTGAATCTGTCTGGCTGACTCAGATGAACCTCCCCTTTTCCAGGTGGGCACAGCTGAAATGACTCAACTCCCCTATCAGACCTGCCCCTGCCCCCAGCAGATGGCAAGGACGACAGACAAACATATTTTTTGCTCTCAGAGACTTGAGGGACGATATGGTGTAGAACAATGAAAACACACTCATTTGGGGGCACCCCCACACAGAGTGACTATGCCCCTACAGAACAGCACCAGGGCTCATCCCTTCTCCATCTAACCACGGGCCCCTGGGGTATTTTACCAAACGCAAATCTCAGAGTCCTAACCATGTGTTACCTTATATAGCTGGGGAAAAGATAAGAAGTTTAGAAGGCTATCCACTCCATTACCTGGCACTTCAGGCTGTACCAGTCTCACCGCTCGGTCAGCCCCTACATCCACCACGTGGAAGATCAACGCCAACAACAGTTTGTGAATCGGAGTCAACCACGTTCTCGCCTTCTTATTTGGAACCACTTCTGACGACAATCCATCTGTAAAGAAAGCTTTCAGTCACGCTTTGTCCTCATAGAATAAAATTTGAGTGCCAGTAATCACAGAATCTTTTGTTCAATTACACCCGTGCATTCGAGTGTCCCTCCCAGGAAGATTATTAACTCGTCGAGAAGCACCATTGGCCCTTCCCAATGAGAATTCATTATCCTTTTGTCTTTTCCATTACTGGCGTATAATCTGTGTATCTCTCATTTCAGTGGGCCTATCATGGAATCTTCTCAGACTGTGCCTGGAATCCCTGAATCATTCATCCTGGGTCAGGTTCCCCTTCAGGATCAACAATTTATATCATTGCATTTCTTTCCAGTAATAATGTCTTTGTGTAAATATACTCCAAACCCACGGGTTTACATAATATTTCTCTCAGAAGTAAGAGGCACTCATATAGAAATTCCCCCTTTTCACTTGTTTTATGTTTCACTGACCCAAAAAAAAAAAGGTCAGAATCACAAAGAATATATCTGTAAATCTGCTATCTGTCTCAAATACTATCTCAAAACCAGATTGTCCAGTAAAAATTCATTTCTGAGTCCAGCCCCAGGTCAGCCGGTGAAATCATACTAACACGAATTTCTAGGTATAAAATGCTAGATATACCAGAGAAAAAGAGCTAGAATGCTTTTTCAGACGTTACTATCACCCCAGATCAAACTTCTCCTCCTAAGGGAAGACGCTGGTATAACCAAGGGTGAGTGAAAGGATCACAACCACAGGCTACACTCAATAGATATCCCCATGTCAAAACTCCTCGGCAGAGAGCAGTAGTACAGCAGTTACAGCCCCCACACACAGGCGTCCGCCAGTCCAGCTTGTACCCAGCGCCACCTACATCATTCCATTTTCTAGCAGCATGGATTATCATCCCAGGATTTTTGTGCTTGTGTTGTTTTGGGTGTTTTCCGCTTTCTGCCATGTCTTCTAGCAGCTTTCACCATCTCGGAGAAAGTACCATCTTATTGTGGGGTTTTTTTGATAAGTGGCTGCATCTGTCCATATTTCACAGACTATGAGATTGTTGTTATGACAGCCAAAAGGCATCCCCTAGCCAAGGCATACCAGGCACCGTGAGGTTGCCCCTTCAGTCTTTTTCTGTCGGGCTTGTCTCTTGTCGTTATATTACTTATCTTTTCCCAGATCTCTTCCTGGCGGTGTTTCCTGAAAGACAAATTGAGTTTTGTTTAATTTACTGACCCTCATCAAAGTCCCCATAGGTGTCCGTCATTTCCGCTAGGTTTCCAGGATGAGTTCCCAGGTTGGTCTTACATTTAATTATTATCATATTTTTGCATTGGTGCTATATATATCCTGTTCACTTCGGTAATTCACAGCTCAATGTCTATTGCTGCCAGGGAGGAGTTAGGCCGCACTACAAGGAACATGAGTCCACATTATTCCTGGAATATAACATTTTATGTATATTGTGTTTATTGTGATGGTTTTTATTTTATAACGTGTGTGGGTTTTCTCCCTTGCCTTTCATATTGTTAGGCTCGTTTTGGACAGTCCAGTGGTCCTCTCGCCCTCCCTCGTAGGTTAGGTGTGGGGTGGATCATCAGGTTGAGGGAGTTTTGTTGCTGTTTCTTCCAGTGGCCGTTTTTGGGGTGGCAGAGTGAGCACCTTTGTCCTCCCCCCTCTTTTGAAGGGGTCCGAGTTCATTGGTGTGCCTCTCTGGCTATTTGGTCTTTTTTGCCCCCTGAGTCGGTCCTGGTTGGCTCTGCACAGAATTTCTCTCTGTTATTCCCTCCCACCCTCCCTTGCCTTTCCGGTTAGCCAGGCCATGCCTAGGTAGACTTGGCTTTGTCTAGGCAGGAGTCGGGCGTTGAGTTCTTGGTCGCTATCCCTGGCCCTCAGGGGTAGGCTTGTCCTGCCAAGCTCAGTATTATGTTGGCAATGACATGTGATTGCAGTCAAGTGGGTGAGGATTTTCCCTTGTCTTCTGTTTTCACCCTTCTTAGCCTACCTCTTCCCTACCCCACCACCCTCCCTCCCCAATCTCAGGCCAGCTCTTGCCTTTCAAGGGGCAGATGGCGTTTTCTCCGGAGTTGGGGACTTCCTCTGGTGGAGAGCAGCTGGTCCTCCCAGAACTAGTCCCGCAGTGCTGTGCTTGTTTTGATGTTTCATTTGCCACCCAGATCGAAACTTTCAACATTCTTTCTTTTGGTCTTGTCCACTCTCCGTCAAGAATTGCTTTGGTTGCCCTTGGCGCCTGTGGCTTTATTATATTTGGCCTTTCAATGACGGTCGCCTATACCCACCTTGTTTCTCTGGCGGGGAGATTCAGATGAAAGAGAATCCACTCCGGAGGTGATTTTTCAGCAGTTACCATCACTTGTATCTTATATATATTTTTATATATCTGGCGGAGTGAGCTTCTGCTCCGCCACTACACTTATTTTATATTGTTTTATTGAGTCCAATGCTCCACCCTGGGGTTCCGCAATTACCTTTTTGCTGGCAGCCCTTGTGGTGGGTTTTTGCATGTTCAAACCTTCCGACCTAACGGAGTATTCATACCGGGAGTATCTTGCCTTCCACTCTGTTTAAGATGGCTTGGTGGTCCTGTCTCTGACGAGTTTTTCTTCCACCGGAGCATTCCGGTGGTAAGTGGAAATACCCTGGCCTTCCAGCTTTAGGTCTGTTTAGAGTGGTAGGTTCATGTACCTTACACTTACAGACTGTTGCTTGAGGAGCCGGGTGCACCGCTTCTCTCCAGCAACCCTAGGGCATGTGGTGTGCCGGACCCACGCTGGCTGTGCTCCGGTTGGACGACCTCTTGTTTGGCACCCGATGGCTGTGAGGTTTGCTTCGCTCTGTGCGCTGTGCATCCAGGACGAGTCGGTAAGATATAGCTTTGTCATTTCTCTGGGGGCTCCTCATATAATGTGTAGTGCTTATATTGTTTTCATTGGCTTATATTTCCATTCAACCCTGATTGTCCGTTCTCTTTTTCAGGCGGACGAGTCCTCCAAGAAGACTTCCCTTGAGTCTCTCCGCGCCTGGGTGGCTGGGTTCGGGAGGAATGTTCAGTCGGGAAGCCTTTATGTCTCGACGAGAATTTGCGGGACCTCCTTTACTCCCGCGCCCGGGTGGCTGCTGCCCCAGCTGAGGTTGGCCAACCCATCATTCAGCAGATCCGGGAGAGACCCAGCCACCCCAAGAGGACATCCTTATACAGGAGGTGTTGAGGACGCGCCGCGTTAGACTTGGACCTGGAACCGATGAACACAGAGCCGACCGAGTGGTAGGTAGCGAGGTAAGTGAGGTTCGGGGCGGCGCCTCTTTTGATTCCCCATCTTCCTCTGTATCTTCATTTTCAGGTTTTGTTAAGTCTTCCACCTCTTGGGACAGGGCTCCATCAGCTGTCCCTAAGTTGAAGCTGAAGAATTCATGGAAGGCTAGAGGCTTTAAGTCCCTCGCCTTCCAGGAAAGCATCTCCTTTCCCCATCCGGCTACAGGTCCCCGGTCCTGTGGCCTCCGAGCAAACCTGGAACCTCGGGCAGAGGTGCGAGTAAGAGGGCACCAAGACCAGCCCTCCTCGCCAGCCTGCCTTTGACCCTGAGGCGTTTGGGAAACTGCTGTTTGAGAGGTTCTCGGAGGTGGAGTCGAAGTTGAGCAAAATTTCTGGAGAAGCTTCAGAACCATGATAATATACTGGCGGGAATGGTCGTATGCTCCCGGGGGAGTCCGCACTATGCTATCCTGACACGCTGATCCCTCCATTTGATGTCGGGAACCCTGGCGTTAGCCCTTCATGCCCCCGGCATGAAGACACATTTGACTATTGAGGGTCTTGGCACGAGACGGTTAGAGGAACTTGAGTTTTTCCCTCCAGATCTTCTGCCCCCTTACCCAGGCTTCATTAGGCTGACGGAGGAAGCCTGGGTACGCTCAGACAAGGTCCCTAGAGAGACAGTGATCTTCCCTAGGGACCAGGCTCAATCGCTCTCCCAAGACTTTTACAGAGTGGCAGGCAGAGAACACAAAGTTGGACACCCTCAAGGGCAACTTCACCATGTTCTCCTTGGGGATAAGCCCCAACTCCCTGCATTGACAAAGTGGCTCTTGGGCTACAGCTCAGGTGCATGTGCTTTGAGGGCAACCCTTGCCTCAATTCAGAGATGGACCCCACATCCCTAATCTTCCAGGGGTGAGGAGTTTGAAGGACGCCCCAGCCACGCTTTACTGTGGTAAACTGGACGCTCACCAATGCGCATCCAACCAGTTCAGTGAGCAGCTTCCTAAGCTCCTGGAAGCCTTGCCTGAAGGCTGAGTTTGAGGCCCGTGTAGGCTAGCCGGTCCTTGAACTTCCCTCTGCCTGGCAGAGTGCAACTGCCGCCTTCAGCAGATGAGCCACTTTTTCAGGTCTCTGACAAATCCCTGTTAGCAGGGTTTCAGTCAGACCTATTTGACTTTATGGTGGCGCCGCTGAATGTAGAAAGTTCATCTTTGCTGACGCCACCATACGTCATGAGCCCAACAAGCTCATGAAGAGTTCCTATCTGGGAGCCAACCTGTTCCCAGAAGAAGAAGTAGCCAGTGTCCTGAGCTGAGGCAACTAGAGCCAACCAAGGTCTGCGCCTCCGGGGCATTCAGCCTTTAAACGAAAGACCCCAGAGTCTGGCGGCTCCCAGACCAAGTCTGGGAAAAAGGTACAGGAGGCATAGAAGACAGCAACATCAGTCTGTTGTCCAGGCGGTCCCTGTCTCGTGCAGTGAGCCAACCCTCCACCCCTAAAGGTCATCAATCCTCAACAGTTTGTGCTGGTCCAGCCAGCCCAACCCCTTGCTGCACTCCTCCTAGTGTCCTCACCGCGCATATAACCCTTCTCTATGAAGGCCGTGGGGCTTTCACGCCTTAATAGGGAGTGCAAGGGGGAAGAGGTCGGAGCCCCTTACAGAGGCTGCTCCAACAGTCCCCAAGAAAAACCTGGCCGTGGTAGAGGAAACAAAACCCGCTCCTCCCAGTGAGACCAGCCAGGTAGGTGGAAGACTATTCTGGTTCAGAGACCAGTGGTCCTTCAGTCCATGGGCACACAGCATTGTGTCCAAAGGTTTAGGTTGGAGCTGGACCAAGGACCCTCCCCTTGACCAGGTTTTACCAACCACCCTCCAAAGTCCTACAAGACTTTTGACGGAACTGCTCAAAAGAGGGCAATAAAGAAAGTGAGACACCTCAAATTCCAAGGCAGGCTGTTTTCTGTCCCAAAGAAAGACTCCAGTCAGCAAAGAGTAATTCTGGATCTATCAAGGGCCTAAATCATTACATAAAAATGCGACAAATTTGCATGCTTATGGTAGCTCAGGTACGGACTTACTCGCTGGGAGCCATCACCACCTCTTATCGATCTTTCAGACACTTACTATCACGCCCTGGTTGCGCAGAACTTCTCTCTCCGCTCCTGGGTTTCAGACTCAGGAAACAAGCCTACCTCTTCAGGTCATGCCTTTTGGCCTCAATATAGCACCCAGGATATTTACAAAGCTGGCGGAAACAGTAGTTCAGCAGCTCCGGTCCCGAGGGATATCCCTAGCAGCGTACCTAGACGATTGGATAATTTTGGCCACCAACAGTCCTAGAAGTGCCGAAGGCTACGCCATGGTCATCAACTTCCTGGAGTCGTTAGGCTTTCAATTGAACAGAGAGAAGTCCCGCTTGACTCGAAGTCCCGGTTCCAGTGGCTGGGCCTCCAGTGGATCTGTCTCGCACAGGTTATCCCTCCCGCCGCCGCTGAAGGAGATAGCTTCCTCCTACCAGAAAATTTCTGAGATTACAAAGCAGCATCCCGCCGACCCAAGAAAAGAATTTTGGCTTCCCTTCAATTTGCCTCAGTGACGGACCTGCTCTAAAAAGCAAAATTAAAAGACATAAACAGAGTGTGGCGAGTCGAGCCAATGTCAGGCTCAGAGACAAGGTCTCTCCATCCCCGGATTTTGAAAGGAAAAGACTCCGCCTGGTCCACAGTCACGGCCTGTCCAAGTCAGTCCCGCTTCAGTTCCCCTCCCTCCGCACTGGTAATCCACACAGACGCTCTTTAAGCGGCTGGGGAGGTATTCCAAAACAAAGTACATGGAACGTGGTCTACAATGTTTCAACAGTTCCATATAAACACCTGGAAGCAATGGCAGTGTTTCTAACCTTAAAGAAAATCCGCCCCCCCAGCCAGATTCACATCAGACTGGTGTTGACAGCTACCGCAGTAGTTCATTGCATAAACAGGGCGGGTCCAAATCAGGTGGCAGAAACCAGGTGATGGTAGCTATTTTTTCCTGGCGAACAAGCACAGCTGGCATCTGTCAGCCACCCACCTAGCGGAGTGCGGAACGCGGGCGGATTCCCTGTCCAGGGACCACGGAGTCAGAATGGTCCCTGGACAAGAGTCTTCAATTGGATTTGCCATCAGGTTCCGGGACTCCAAGTGGATCTGTTCGACGGAGAGCAACTCAAGCTTCCTGTTATGTGGCCCCAATCTGATCCTCAGGCTTATGCCACGGACGCAATGACCCAGATTGGAAACAATTGGGAGAAGATTTACCTGTTTCCAATAAACATGATGATGAAAGTACTGCACAAACTCAGGTCATTCAAAGGGCCAACTGGCTCTGATAGCACCTCCATTGGTCAAGAGCAACTGGTTCCCTTCTCCTGAACTCAAGTTGCGGAGTCTTCGGATTCCCAACCCAGATTGACCCAAACAGTACAAAACGAAGACTGTGTCAGCTTCCTCAAGAATTCAGAATGCCCTGGTTTTATGGACTTTGTAAAGTTCGCTGCTCAAAGGGGAGCAAACATTGACCCCGTTAATGCTCTGTTTTTAGAATCAGATAAGAGAGATTCTACTCCTCAGACAGTATGATTCAGCAGTCAAGAAATTGGCATCCTTTTTGAAGGCATCTGAAGCTCCAAACTTGACTACTAACCTAGCAGTTACCTCTTTAGATCATTGTTTGAAAAGGGCCTTGCCCTCGCCACTATTACAACAGCTAAGTCAGCCTTGAAGAAGGTATTCTTGTATGGTTTTAAAATTGACCTTACAGATTCTTACTTTTCATCTATCCCTAGAGCATGTGCTCGTCCTGAGACCCGTAACACCCACATTCTGTTACGTGGTCCCTCAATGATGTTCTGCTTGGCATCTGAGATTGACAACTCTCAATGCACTTATTTGGATCTGTTAAGGAAAAACCTTATTTCTGATTAGCTTGGCTTCAGGTGCCAGAATTTCAGAGCTATCGGCTCTCTCTAGAGGTGTGATGATTTTGTTAGTTTCTCCCGTCCGAGAAGTCCTCCTTTCTCCTGATCATAGATTTTTAGCTAAAAATGATGACCTCAAGACAGGTGGTCCCCTTGGAAGGTGGTGCCTTTCCATAAGACCAGTCCTTATGCCCAGTCGCTACCTTGAAGTCTTACCTTTAAGAACTCCACAGTGTGTCTGGTCCTTTTTATCAGAGAGAAAGCGGTAACTCTTTCGTTAAATGCTATAAGACAGTAAATTCTGAATTTTATTAAACAAGCCAAATCTGGATTCAGTCCCTAAGGTTCATGATATCCCGAGCAGTAGCTACTTCCACTAATTATTTTCATAATATGGATTTTAAGAACTTACTAAATATACGGGATGGAAATCACCTCAGTGTTTAAACGCCATTATTTAAAATCACTCGAAGCCCTGAAAATTTTTCAGCAGTGGCTGTGGGGAGTGTCATTCCCACCTTAATTATCCTTTATCCTTTATCCCTTCCCTCCCCCTGTTCGCCTGCCTCATTTACTTCTGCCTGCCCCCTTCTGGATGATCATGCCTCACTGCCTTGCTCCTCATAATTGATGTTATTATTGTCTTAATATTATCTTTCTGGGGACTGTATTTTGACATGCTGTGATTTTGGATTGTCTTAGGGGTGCTGGGCTGTTTTTATTTTGCTCCATGTACCCCAAAATTTTCTCGTGTTGTAGATGTCTCTCTTTATTCTTAGGTTATAAGTTTATATTTACTCCTTATAATCTTAAGTATTTTTGGAATGTATTTTGCCTGCCATATTGTTTGGTGTATTGACTTGTATTCTACTTTTAAGATTGTATTACTGTATTTTCATGTTAATATTCATTTTTTCATGTGAAGAGATATCCTATTAAACTTTTCCCATAGCCTGTGTTTTTTGTTCAGATCACCTTTGTTTTTTTGTAGTTTGCAGTCTTGGCATGATTTTCTTATCATTATTTCACCGCTGACACGGGCTGACTCAGAAAAGGGATTTTGACAAAGGAAAATCTATTTCTGAGGAAGGCCCTCGTGTCACCCGGTGACCCTCCCAGAAGTGGCTCGCCCCCCTACTTGCACATGCCAAGCCTGGGGGTGGTGCTAGTCTGAATGATGTAGGTGGCGCTGGAGTCGCCGCCTGGCGGACGGATGAGCGTGGGGGCTGTAACGTGGCTCACCGCTCTTCTTCGAGGAGTTTTGACATGATATCTTTCGAGTGTAGCTTTGTGGTTGTGATCCTTCACTCACCCTTTGGTTATACCGATGTTCTCCATTAGGAAGACGCTCGATCTGGGGGTAGTAACCCCAGCATTCCTGAAAGCTCTTTTCTCTGGTATATCTAGCATTTATACCTAGAAATTCATGTTAGTATGGAATTTCACCAGACACGGGGCTTCCAGAAATAGATTTTTTCTTTGTCAAAATCCTCTTTATTATAGATATATATATATATATATATATAGCATATATATATATATATATATATATATATATATATATATATATATATATATATATGATATTTTTATGATAAAAACAAAGTTTTGTACATACTTACCCGGCAGATATATACTTTCTAGCTATGGCTCCACGCTCCTACAGAATTTCAAAACTCATGCACATGCACAGGTAGGTTGTATGATCAACTATACCGCCGCGCTGGGTGGCGGAATAGGGAACCATTCCTGCTTTTCTAATCAGATTTTCTTCTTCCACCTGTCTCCTGAGGGGAGGCTGAGGGTTATTAACGATATCTGTTGGTAAGTATACAAACTTATTTTTATCATAAAAATATCATTTTGTACATGCAACTTACCCGTCAGATATATACTTAGCTGATTGGTACCTTGGAGGAGGGCAAGAGACAGCTAATAACTAAAAACGGGAAACAACACATGTTGTAGGAATAAACTAAAACCATGGTTCTTACCTGATTGGGCAGAAAGACTTCATGGATACTGTCTATGAGTCTGCATGCCTCAAGAGCTTCAGCGAGGAAAGGACCTAAGACTGACAGCCCTTGATCATCATCTAATGGGGGGATGACCCACTAACATGACAGAGCCTCAGCAGGATCGTGTCAATGGGGATTAACCATTTACAAGACAGAGCCCTCTACCTGAATCATATCAGTGGGGCTATCCTCTTACATGACAGAGCCAGGGGTCCATAAAAATACAAGGAGCCAAGCCAACCAAAACCACCACCTGACCAAGCCTAACCTTGTTAGTGATAAGAAGAGAAAGGAGGCAGACCTCCAACACTCTCTCAACCAATTCACAAAAACACACATAACAAGCCTGAAAAAAATGAATAAACTAGATTAAATAGGATTAGCTTCAGCTCCTGACCAGCAATCGACCAAGGATACACGATGCTCCTAGAGAGAAGCACTTATATGTAATACTTAACATCTCTCAAATAATGAGAAGCAAACACTGAGTTACATCTCCAGTATAGAGTCCATAATAGACTGGAGGGACAAGACTGTGGAAAGCCAGAGAAGTAGCAATGGCTCACTCTCATGAGCATTAACTCAGGGAGCTGAAAATGTGCCTATTTGTACTGAAAGATGAGCCTCCCTGATAAGATCCTTAATGAAGAAAGCCTGGGCGTTCTTGGAAATTGTTCTGAAGGATCCTGACTCGAGCACCAAAGACTTTCAGTGTTACCTCTGAGCTGTTTCTTTCTCTCCAGATACACCTAAGACTTCTTACTGGACAGAGTGTGGTCTTCCAGCCCTGTCCTGAAAGATCGGAGAGTCCCTTGACCTCAAAACCCCAGGCCAAGGTTTTGAAGGGTTCTCGCTTTTGCCAAGAAGAGAGGTTGAAAGGAGCAGATCGTAGAGTCCTCTTAAAGCCTCACAGAAACCTAGTTTCTGTAATTGCTCACCCTCTTGGCTGAAGCAAGAGCTAAAAGAAACAACGATTTTCTGGTGAAATCCCTGAAAGAGGCAGATCGCAGGAGGCTCAAACTTATAGACATCAAGAATTTTAGCACCACGTCCAAATTCCAGCTGGGAGGTCTAGGGGACTTGATTTAGAAGTCTCAAAGACCCTATAAGATCAAGTGAAGGTCTTTGTTTATCAGAGATGTTCAGATCTCTGTGTCTGAAAACTGAAGACAGCATACTCCTATACCCTTAATTGTGAAACCGCCAGGTTGCATTGCTCCTTAGGTAAAGAAGGAAATCAGTTATCTTCCATTACAGAGGTACTGAAGAGGACACTTATTGTCCGGCACCATCTCCTAAAGACTCTCCCACTTGACTGGTAGAGGCTAAGGGTTGAGGATCTCCGTTTGTAATAGCCCTCTAGCCTTGGCGAAAACCTTCGCCTAACCAGTCCTTCGACAGTCTGAAGGCAGTTAGACTGAGAGCGGGAAGGTTCTGTGAATATCTGGTTTGGCGGGGTTGTTTGAGAAGATCGCCCTGGAGAGGGAGCCACTTGGGAAAGTCTATCATCCATTCCAGTACCTCTGTGAACCAGTCCCCTGAGCTGGCCAAAAGGAGCGATCAGGTGGGAGCTTGGTGCCCTTTGACAAAACGAACTTCCTACCACTTCTCCCAGGATCTTGAACGGGAAAAGCGTAGCCGCTTAACCTGTCCCCCCAGGGAGAAGATTGAAATGCCTGGGCTGCTCTGGGGTCCGAGATCGGGAGAGCAGTAGTTCTTCAAGTCTCTTGTTCCAGTGGCTGCAAGAGGTTCATATGAGGCTCCCCACAGGAAACCACAGCCTTCGCAAAACCTCCTGAATGAAGAGTCTACTCTGTGGAAGAACTTGTCTTCCTGCTGAGCAGATCCCTCACATCTTCTTTCTCCCTGTACACAAATCTGGTGAGGAGACTGATCTTCCCCTCCCTGAGACAACAGAAGGTCCCCTTGCCAAATGTAAAGGGAGAAGGGAATGCGTTCCTCCTTGCTTCCTGATATGGGTTGTGGGCTGTGGTGTTGTCAGTTCGACTTGACCACTGTCCCTGACCAGAAGTTCGAATCGGGCAAGAGTTTGTGATGAATGGGCTACCAGCTCTTCTTGTTGATGTGCCAGGGACCTGGATCCCTTCCCAGGTGCCTGACACTTCTCTCCGAGCCTTAGTCGTTCCCCAACCCGACTCCGACGCTGCCTGAGAACAACACTCAGGGTAGGGGCTTTGGCGGTTGTAGAGAGACAGTCCTTTGTTTTGCTTTGGGTCTAACCACCAACGGAGATGTTCTCTTATCTTGAAAAGAGATTAGGAACCACAAGTCTTGGAGACTTCCGGTCCCAAGATTCTTTAGGAAGAACTGAAGAGGTCAGATGAAGCCTTCCTAGAGAAACGAACTGTTCCAGCGAGGAAATGGTCCCCAGCAGACTCATCCACCCCTCGCCAACAACTGTCTCTCCTTAGAAAACTGTCACTTTTGAAGGCAGCTCTCTTCTTTCCAGGATGGGAAAGGCTAGAAACCCCGAGAATCCATCCATCCCCAGGCAAACAAATGCTGTTGAGGAATCATCTGGGATTTCTCGAGGTTTACAAGAAGTCCTAGGACTGACCAGATTTAAAGTCCGAGAAAGGTCCTCCAGACAACTTCCTTTGACTGGACTTCCTCGGCCAGTCGTCGAGATACACTGATATCCCTCACCCCTCCATGAACCAGTGAGCTACATTCCTGAGAATGGTCGTGAACACTTGGGGAGCTGTGAAAGTCTGAAGCACAGAGCCCTGAACTGGAAAACCTTTCCCTAACCATGAACCTTAGGAACTTCCTGAGGAGGGATGAATGGAAAGTGGGAAGTAAGCATCCTGCAGGTCCAGGGAGACCATCCAATCTCCTGACCGAAGAGTCAAAGAACCGGAAGAGGTGTTTCCATCTTGAACTTCTTCTTTGATCATTTAAGAAGTTCAGGAGCTCACATCCAGAGACCGGTTCCAACTCCGAAGATTTTGAACACAAGAAAAGACGGGTGTAAAATCTGGGAATGGAGATCTGCAACTGTTCTATGGTTGCCTCTTTCTTAGCATTTGATCGACTATAGCAGAAAGAGCTTGGTTCTTGACAGATCCTTTATCTCGATAACCTCGGAGTTGATGTCATGGAGGTTTCAAAAGAAGGAATGAGGCACCCCTTCTCAAAACAGAGGACTGGTCGTCCGCCTCCCTCTCTGTGCCCAGGCTTCGGCGAATTGTCCAAGTCTGGCACCCACTGGAGTCTGAGTACTGCTGATTTTGTCACTTTTTGATTGGAAGAGGAAGACTCCTCTCCCAGATCTTCAGGTCTTTTGCCCTGAACAGACCTGGGATCCACTAAAGGGCTCCTGAAAGGGAGCCTTCTCCCTTCTTTAGCAAGAGGAGGCAGGTCTGATCCTCTATGACTGAGCCAGCAAATCCTGAGTCGCCTTTTCAGATAAAGAACGAGACCCTTCACAGTTTTGGGGAAAAGATGGCTAGAAAAGGAGCAAACAAGAAGGGGAAGACTCTGAAGAGGAGACACTGACTGGAGAGGAAAGAGCTGAATACTGACCTCTTTATATAGGCCAGTTCCGAAATGGAAGCCATTCCATCGAACTGCCCTCACAGCCTTGTCCAACAAGACAAAAACACTGCTGAGGTCATCCATACACATCAACTTCTCTCCCAAGACCCATTAAGGCCCCAGAGACCAATCCATAGTTGAATACTTCCAGCACTCGAAAAGGCCCTTGAGGAAATGGTCCAAATTCACAAAGTCCCCAAGAAGCCTTGGCTGAAGAAAGAGAGTCTTCTGGAAGAATCCACCAGATAAGAAAAATCTGAGCCAGCAGAAGAGGGGAGAGCTAACCCCATCGCTCCTTTTTGTCTCATACTCACATTCCTGACTCTTCCCAAAAGCTCAGAGGGGGAAAGAGAAACAAAGGTCTTGCCTGCATCCTTTTTAGATTGCATCCATTCTCAAACCTCTAGCTGGCCTCTTCATGGAGATCGTGAAGGACGATCTTTAACAAAAGAGTAAGATTTGACTGAAAGTGTCGAGAGCAAAGATCCCGGAGAAGAGGGAAGCATGACAAAGGGAATCTCCATACTCCTGAATCAGTAACCTGTCAACTCTTTGGTAATCGGAAATGGTGATATCCTTAGGGATTCTCTCCGATACGCCCAGGGCCAGAAGCAGTGAGGAGAACGCTCAGGAAGTAGAAGAGCACTTGCCAGAAGAAGAGCGCCTAGAAGGAGAAGCACTTGTCCACCACGGGAGAATCCATCGAACCGGAGAGAAGCGCTTACAAGCTGACTGCGCGCTCTGACAGAAGAAGAAGCTCGAATCCGGAAGAGGAGCCCTGCTGAAGAAGGGCGCTAACAGACTAAAAGGAGGCTGAGAGAACTTCTACGAGGCAGATTAAGAAACTTTGACTAGTAGAAAGTAATCTTCACAGAGAAGACTGACGAGTTACGAGGGCGCGAGGCTTAGTGGAGAACTTTTGAGATAGAAGAGCGCCGAGAGAGAGGTGTCTACCAGAGAGAGATCCAACAAGATGAGATAACTAACAGGAGAGGAGCGCCACAAGGAGCTTAGCGCTAACAGGAGCTGAGAGCCTGAGGGGAGGAGCGCCTTTCCTTGACAGAGGAGAATTATCCAGGAGAGGAGAGGCTGAAGGAGAGGAGCGCCTGCTGCTAGGGCGCCTTCCAGAAGATCGCTTCACAGAAGACGACTTGCTGAGAAGAACTCTTGACCACTTGATCGGAAGAGAGTATCCTTCCGACGAAACACTTGATAAAGAGCCAGCAAGAGCATCGAGTTGGAGCCTGGAGGCCTAACCAGATCTGCCGCTTGGCGGGACGCCTGAACACCTGAAGAAGAGGGAGGAGATCCTCCCTTTCTTAGAAACAGGAGAACTGGTCCAGGAAGCGCCAGGCTAGAGTCCAATGCGGCTTCTCTAGAGCCTCCAAGACCTCTTCAATTGGGGACACTGACATATCAGCCGAACTCCAACTTCATCGCAGGAGAAGCTAACTTCAGAAGAAGAGAAACACTTTTATCGCACATTTCAGAGGCAATCTACAGGTCTGGCGAAGGAGCTAAGGGGGCTGCCGGCAAAGCTGATTAGGGAGCGCTAATGTTAATCCCCACTTTGCCTGAAACATTCCTCCTCCACTGTCTGGAGTTTGGAAGAGGTTCCTAGGCCTAGGAGCGATGAGCCGGTCAAGAAGCCTCCAAAACACTCCATTTGACAGACACATCACCACACTTCTCACTTTATTGTCCTCCAAAGAACATCTGCAACTGCACTTATGGATCATACATTGCAGGGCCATCCCAGCTGCACTCTAACCTTACAGGTTGCCGAGTATGGTGAAGGACACTGCGAAACAACTGGATCTTACATGAAGAATCTAAAAAGAGTCCACACAGCGTTAGGGTTCTAAGATCCACTTGAAATCAGCTAAACAGATACTGGAGCTTCTAGAAAGAAGCCTTCCTAACTCATCCTTCCAACTTATGACAGATAAGAGTTCAACGCAGAGAAATTCCAGTTCAGTGAGATTCTCACTATCCAACACCCAGTTCTCACAGATGCAATCATTCACCTACACCCTAACACACAGTATGAGGATTGAAATTTGTTGGAGTGTCACCTACAAGCTCAGACATAACACACGACCAAAACACAGGCAACACTCTGGTATCACATTTTTAAAGAAAATACCAGTTATTCAAATCAAAAACCGATCCACGTTATCAGTGCCTTCAAGCCAAAGATCCACTACTGATTACCTGCGGGGTTAATCGGAAAATAATCCTCAGCAAGCTAAAATGAAAGTCTAAGCAGAAGGAACCAAAACAGACCGCTTAACCAGCGACAGAGAAAAATCTGATATGAAACCTGTATTTCTTCCGCCACCCAGCGCGGGAAAACTTTTCAAGTGACCTACCTGGTATGTTGAAATAAATGTACACAAGAAAATAATTAGACTGTACTAGTGTATACATATTAAAAAGATATGTTGCATTTACAAAATTGAAATATATATACAAACATACATACATACCATTAAAAATACAAAATTTATATACAACAAAATCTGGAAATATACAATATGATATATAGTATATATATATAAATATGATATATATATGATATATTTATATATAATATATAGTAAATATATATAACATGTATAATTATATCTATATAATCATATAATTACATATATGAGTACATTATATATTCTTATATATAACTGATTATATATAGTATATCGCTGCCTCTCCTCCAGCATGCGATTGAGGAATTTTTGGCAATTTTCTTATACTATTACCATTGAAAATGTCACTGTTGGTGAGATCATGATCGATCCCTCTAATGACGTAATGACAAGAAGTGAAGGTAATAACCTGTGAGTGTCTGCTTAACTCAAAGAATGACATTACTCACAAGACAAAATGCAAACTTTAAGTTAATCTTTATTAAGGTAGTTTGGAAAACACCCTAATTTGCATGATATTATTGATAAACTTTCTGTTTGTCTTCATTCTCAGGGGGTTTAATGGGGATAACTTGACTTAGTTAAGCCCCAGTGAGGCATTAGCTTTCTCCAGACTTCACGGCATAAAATTTCTGTTGTCACTCCCAGCAAACACTAATATGGTGAAGCATCAAAATATTTCACGCTGATCTTTTTTGCAAGTTTTAAACTTTTTCAGATCTCATTTATAGATTTGGCATCACAAAACAATGGATAAAATGCCATGGAAGAAGCTAAGTGATTGGGGCTTTATTGTAAACATGTAATGTGCTGTATAATCAGACAAGATCAAAAATGAATGCATATGTATTGCATAAAACTGCCAAACACGTGGCAGGCAACCCGAGTTTTTTATTGTTATGCGTATTAATGTTTGTTATTTCTTGCACAGGCATAAACCTTGTGCATAACCATTAGTCTGTGTTATTTATGATTGTATGTCTTTGTAGTTACTGAAGAATTGAAAAATTTAGTCTTCTTGATTGGAATGGTAAACAACTTTAAAATGGATGCTGGTGGTCGGGAAGATGGTACTGAAAACTGTATTCCATACAAGGAACTTGAATGTATGGGACCCAAATGAAACTTTCCTGAAGATTACTTTCAGAAAGGAACTCACGAATAATGATGACTATTTTGGTACCATTTTACTAGAAATTAAACAGCATTATTTTCCTATGATAGATTCTGTAGGTGGCAGGTGATGAAAATAGTGGGATAGTTAGTATACTTAAAAGGGAAGAAAGAGAAAACTGCAAGGGACATAAATGTAGAGAGTGCTTAATATAATTGATGATATGTCTCTTTCCCGTTTTTCAAAAAGAGGCTCTCTACAACATTTCTGAACAGGGAAATACAGTTCAACACATGGGTGCTATTTGAAAAACCGTGACCAAAATTCATTCCAGTGATGATGAAATCGTGAGAAACATTTCACTCAGTTTATGGGTGCGATAAGGATCCTTGTTTGGTAGACTCACGTCAAATTGACTCTTAGGTTGATTGTCAAAATGGCTTCTTCTTTCCAGTTCTGCCATCATATGCAATCAGCTGTCATATTCCAAACTGGTCCATTTTGTAAAAAAATCCTCCACTTGAAATGATCATAAGATCATCCATCGAAGTTAAACCAGATTGTCTCATCATTTGCTGACATCCCTAATCAACTTTTTAGACTTTATGGTCATGGCAAAAGAGAGGAAGGGCATTTTCCCAAGTTTTAGCAAAACTCTGTTAAAATAAAAATAAAATGCACATCCATACTGAGTCACATTATGATTCCATATATCTCCCTATCAGAAAAACTGTTTCTACTCCCAGCCTCGAAACCTCCCTTCAAATGGGCATCTGCATGTAACCTAGAATGGGTAAAGGATGCTTTTTCTTGCCAGAAGACAAAGAGAGATGTGTAGTTAAGGCTTGATGGGACTGGCAGTCTTCATTTGGTAGAATACAGTTTTATTTCTGATTTAACAGAAGGGAAACAGAATATCAATGAAAATTACGATCTCAGAAAATGAAAATTCTTTTTAAAAGTATTAGACCAATAAATGATAGTTATTTTGTACATTCTTTATTGAAAAAACCATGTTTTTAAATACAGTTCAAGTTTTAAGAAACACTGATTAGCTATTAAACTAAAACAATATACAGGCACTGCTGAGATTAAATAGAAAAGGGAGGCCAAAAAAGTCATAATTCACCCTAGAACAGTCAATTCTGGTACTGCTAATAGGAACAGAGTCTCTTACTAACCCTGCAAGAGAGCTAAATCTGCATCCTAATCTCTTAAAATGTTATAATGTATTTTGAAATGTTCAAAGAAAAAACTTTCTAAAAGGGTTTATACATCTAACATTTTACTGTAACATCCTGAAAAAAAAATACTTTTAGTCATGAAAACCCCAAAAAAACATAAGGCAAGATATATGAAAATTATAAATAGCAGATGCAGAAAAAGAAAGCACTTGAGGAATTATATCTTCAATACAAAAGAGAGAAAGAACTGGCTAACTAAAGAAAGACAAAAACAGAAAACTAATTTACACTGTAGCAGTTACCATATTTTTAACTTCAAACATTATTTATCTACCACAAACAATGACAATCAGCTGTTCTATAAAGGAAGTTAACAAACTATAATCTGATGTTCCTAATACAGTATAACTAGAGAGCGCTATTGCTTACATTTCTAATGAAGCCATGGGTAATAGAGCACACTTAGAAAGGTTCATTATAATATGCACTGGAAAATTTATTTAGACCATATAAGCACACTGGGATAAAAGTTGATTTTAGCACAGAAAATGTCCTGGACAAAACAAGAACTCAATCATTCAAAAATCACTATTTGCCTCACCCATCAGTATGTTGGAGGTTTCCAATTTAGAGATCTCATTGCTTTATTTGAGCAAGATAATGGCCAGAATGAGGAGACCAAATAAATCTTCAATCAGCATTAGACAGTCAGACAGATTTTTAAATATCAACTTCATTCCATTGTCCCATTAAATGTGAAACTACAGAAGGAGTGAACAAAAATTTTGGCATTCACACCCCTTTCAGCAGACTTATAGATTTGGCATCACTTGAAAGAACTTTGTTTCCGTTAACATCTTTGATCAAAGAGGGCCAGTGGACTGACGAAAATGAAAATATCTAATGGTTAAGAAAACAGACCAACAGAATCTTCCATTTACTTAAAAGAGCAGTTTGGTCCCTAACTCTGAGGCATCACGATTCCAGCACAGAGTGTAGCATTAGACCTGGTCATAACCAATGAGCTTCATACTTATGCTTTCACAAGCGCCTAAAATTGCCAAAAATAAATTGGAAGGTGCTGTCATAGTCAGCAAGGTCATCTTTAAACTGATTAGAGCATTTGAATATGTGAATTTTTTGCTTTGCCACATTGGAGAGATAAAGTGATCGTTTGTATTATTTTTTTGTCATCTTCTAAAGTGTGAAGTCACATTTTATAACATAATGACGATGTTAGACAGATACTGTTCAGTATAAAAATAACAGAAGGTCAGAATGCTGATTGTCAAAACCAGTCATATGAATAGGCGAGTTTATTTTTTTATATTATGACAATCCTAAAAATTGCTTATTTGGCAAATGATTATTTTTGCTCTGGCACTGGATTCGAAAGATTCATTTTTCCAATGTTTTGAAAGAGGACTTATAAATAGTTTAAATGTGAATGAAACTGCCTGACTTTTATTCTGCTGAGTATGAAAATACTGAGACAGGCACATGAAGACAGTTCTTTATCCACTAGTCATCAAAGGAAAAGAAGCCTTAATTATCCACAACAACAAATTTTCAATATGTGGTTAAAAGAGAGAGTTTTTTCAACCAGAATTAATAAACTGGAAACAGAAAGAAGCAATTAATATTATTGTTTTAAATTTTATCTGAATTATCCTAATAGAATGACAGTGTTGTTACGATTTTTCAGTCTTTTTAAATTTCAGCTTTGTTTCATTAATTTTCCTGGTCAGACAGAAATACTGGTGACAAATTTTGTTTCAAGAACACTAAATTGAGTTAATTAACATTTTTTCTTAACTAGATTTCATTATCATCTTACAGCAAAATCTTGCTTAGATTTTTCAAAATGAAAATAGACTTGATCAAGTTTAGACAAGCATTTTTGAGATAACACTGTACTGGTTAAATTGTTGCAATATTAGGAAGTTTATAATTGACCAATCATATGCACTTTTACTTTAAAAAGACAAGACAGCGTATCAGATGGTGTAAATCCCACACCATTTTCAAGTATGAAGAAAATTTAAGGACAAGAGAAACAGGTGCACAATGGTGCATAACTACAACCTTCCATTGAGGGGCCATTTTTTGTCACAAGACAAACAAGATGATCTTTCAGGCCACCCAAACATAAGAGATATCCTAACCAAAAATTTTTGTGTAGACAGAATGCTTACTGATCTCATCTGCTCCTCATAACAAATACCTTTATTATTAATCTGTTAGTAAATGAAAACATTTGTTAAAAACTTAAAACTGCTCTCCTGAAAAACATGAAATACTAAGCGTTTACTTTGTTTTGAGATCAAATTTGTTCTTTTCAAATATCTTGTATTTATATTATATATACATATATATATATATGAGTATATATTATATGCAGTAGAGACTGGGAATAGATAAAGTTCTCCCCAGAAGAAGTGTCTAGATTTGATGTAGGTCACCTGAGTGAATTACATTTAAGAAATAACAGTAAGAGTGGATTAATGATTCTCCTGGGACTACCAGTCATGTACCCCAACCTACCTTTTTATACAAAACATTAGACAAAAGGAGTTACAATGAAGACACAAAGTTAATTGTATCTGGTATCAAAAGCACTGCAAAATTTTTACCCATACTTATAAAAATTGGCTCATACCAATGTGGCGGTAATTAGCAGGACCAGGTAGACCGAAATGTGAAGGTTAGGTCTAGATAGCCTATCTGAACAAGAATTTATAATTCAGAAAAGAAGGTAAGATACAAAAACTGCTGTTGCTGAGCAACAGAAACTTACAAGCTTGATTATTACAGTAAATTATTTATACAGTATTAAAAAGAAGCTGAATTACTGTATGTAAGATCTAAAATACACTGGAACAATTTGTTACATCGTCAAGCTTGTGTGATGAACCAAGTCCTCTAATAAAACTGCACTATGAGGCATTTCGTGGTACTATAATTACTTCAACTTTGTTTATGTTAGTTTCATTTATGGCAAATTTCAGAGCTCCATTTGGAATAGTGTACAAATCACTTAAAACATCTTAATAAATTTTTTGATACTGCTAATCTTGCATGCAGAACAGCACTGGAGGATTGGATGAAGAGTCAGTGCAGAAAGCAAAAATGATGATACACCTGTACAAGTGTACTTCAACAACAGCAGCAGCATGTGTGGGCTAAAACGCTTTTTTAAATACGTAGAAGAACGCCTAATAACGCATAAATTCAGCGCGCCGAATCAAACTTTTTCATAAATACATAAGGATTCATCGAGTCGATTCCAGTTTGTTGTTCGAGCTCTGATGCAAAATTTCACTGAAGATTTCATGTCTAAATCTGATTATGTCGAGTTCTGTATCGAGACCAGGGTTCTACTGTGTTATATATATATATATATATATATATATATATATATATATATATATATATATATATATATATATATATATATATATTATGATTAAAGAACTCGCTAGCAAATTGCCTCCCTTTTTTTTTTGTTGTTTGTTTTGTTGTTTTCATTTACTGCAAGCTGCTCGATCGATAGACACATCTGTCTATCGACTTCCACGGTCAGAATACAAGGGTTTAAAACGATTACGCCACTCCCTTTAAGTAGATCTTTCTTCGAGGCAAAAGTGATTTCTGTCTGGTCGCTTTACAGGCAAAACCCTCTGCGGCATCAGCTGAATATGACCAACTCCCCTATGTGTTGGACGTGCCCCTGCCCATAGAGGAGATAAAAGCAGAAACCCACGACGCTTCTCTCACACACCGCTGAAGATAGGGAGTGAAGAAGTCCCTGAATCTTTTGCCATTGCCCTTGTTGGCTCCTAAACCACGTGGCCTTTTCAAATATACTTTCCCTCGTGTTCTTCGACATCACCCAGCTGCCATGTGTTCGGGCTGCCACTGCTGACCTGATGCCCACATTTGCACGTGGAGCCCTTCGGAAGTCCCCACGCATTGCCCTTTACGGAAACACCCACACATCCTAACACGTGAAAAACTCTCGCCTCCGGAAATCGCAAGTCATCCACGACCACTTTCACGGAACCAAGCTCTGTCTCACGGTAATGTGCTCTGAAGACCTCCATTCAGTCACGCTTTGTCTCGTAACATTTACTTAAATTGTGAGCCAGTAATCACCTAATTCTTGTCAATGTCCGTTCCTCGGAGTGTCGGGCAGTGCTGTTATTAATTCATCGGGCCCTTGCACCCAGTGCAGCTTCAATTTATTATTCTTTGTCTATTTTCATTTCGGCGATAACGTACATCTCTCTCAGGTATTTCAGAGGGACCTCTCTATCGTGGAAGCTTCTTGGACTGTGTCTGGAATTCTAGTTTCATCATCCTGGTAGGAATCCCCTTCAGGATCACTAATCTACTAGCATTCCTCTTTTCCCGCATTAACGTTATTTATGTAAATACACCCTGCAAGTTTGCCTACTGTTTTACGGTCATCTTCTCAGTAACAAGAGCCTTAAGTCATATGAAATTCCTCTTGTTTTCTCTCTTTTACAAGCTTCTAATCACGTAAGTCAGAATCACAAAGGCTAAATTACTCTTAAATTGTTACTCTGTCTCACAGAGAATATCTCAAACTAAATCAGAAAATCATAAATATATAAATATAAAATCATATAATATATATATATATATATATATATATATATATATATATATATATACATATATATATATATATATATATATATATATATAATGTGTGTGTGTGTGTGTGTGTGTGTAGAATCTACTGTCACTTTACCAGACACATATGTAAATTCTAATAGCCACAATGCCTCTTAACTTCTCGAATTCTTCACGCGTTCACAGGCTCTTCAATTTCTTCTTCCGTTTGGATATTTGACTTTGTAGTTACAAGCATATCAAAAAAGCTGAAGAATTAGAATTAAGAGGCATTGTGGCTATTAGAATTACATATATATATATAATATATATATATATATATATATATATATATATATATATATATATATATATATATATATATATATATTATATATATATCTCTATATATATATATATATATTATATATATATTTCTGGGTTTCTCGACCTGTATCATGATATAATACATATTTCATATAATATGCTATTGCTAAATATACCAGAGAAAAGCCCTAAATGGCGGTGCACTATGCCGGTAGGCTCCATTATATATATGATATATATGTCACAATCATATATATAAATCTTCCCAATCCAATAGTCCATGGTATACATATACTCGCGGACTATATATACCGGCGTCACCCACATTCACTTTTATATATATATATTCTCTATAATGCGCTTTGTTGGTTTATATATATCTTCATTGGATTCATCACCTAAGTTAGTACCATATATATATGTTTTATTTATATATATATTTTATTTCCCCTGACCTGTGTCAGTCTCATTCCCACCGCCCCGATACAGAAATAACCGGGGTTTTTCAGTCCCACTTTATATACCCTTTGTTTATTAAATATATATATTTATAAATATACCAGAGAAAAAGCTAAAAAAGCTAAGCGGAGTTATTACCCTCAAAAGTAGCTCCATGGTATGGAGTCGTGTATGAGAAAGTGTGAGATTGTCACAATCACAGGCCTCCGCCTGTAAATCTTCCCAATGTCAAAAGTCCCACCGAGTGAGGTGCTAAATTTACCCCGCACCACTCGCGGGACTGTAAACAAGTCGCGTACCCACATTCCACTTCTTTAGCATGCGTTCGCTGTTGTTGTGATTCTCATTAATGGCTTTTGTTGGTTTTTCAAGCAATGGCATCTTCACTGGATTCATCACCTAAGTTGAGTACCATCTCTATGTTTTATTTGGGTGGTTGAGAAGTTTTATTTCCCCCTAGTTATATAATTAGGGGATTTATTGTCAGTCTCATTCCCACCGACGCCATGTGACCTTATGTCACTCGGTTGGTGAGTTTTTTCCTCCCCCTTTCTATACCCTTTTGCTTATTATATATATATATATTCAATTTGGTTTTTTATATATATATTTTATTACCCTTCTCTGGGGGAGTCCCTTTATTGTCG
The DNA here is from genome assembly GCF_040412425.1 of Macrobrachium rosenbergii. Classification (NCBI taxonomy): domain Eukaryota; kingdom Metazoa; phylum Arthropoda; class Malacostraca; order Decapoda; family Palaemonidae; genus Macrobrachium; species Macrobrachium rosenbergii. The sequence continues at coordinate 53,105,410 of NC_089791.1, read as the reverse complement.
TTTAGGGTTTGGGTTCCCCTGGGACTATCCATTATTCCTGTTATACACATTATAATTTGGACATTGCTTCCTCCAGGTTGGGATGTTTTGTTTGAGATGGTACTTGCTTAATTAGTTATTTTATGCCAAAGCGACGGGATGTCTTTTGTGTTACACCATATTATCTGAAAAATTTTTGTCTGGAAGTTGTCGGCCATTTTCCTCCCGCTCATATCGCGCAGTGAGGCTTGGTCCAACACCTTTCTATATGCGCTTATGATTATTTAGATCATTTCATTTGCCTAGCTAAGTTACTGTAGTTGGTGGAGTAGTTACTTCTCCTGGGTTTCCCTTCCCCCAGTCCCCAGCTGGGTGGTTAGCCTCAGGCTATGGCTTGGCCGGTCCTCTACTGCCAGAGAGAGCTCTGTGTGTAGGGGATTCATGGTGGCTTCCTTTGTAGGCGTTGGTTGGTGAGTGGGGCTGGCGCTTTTCCTCTTTTTGGCCTTTCGTTTAGTCTTTACAGTACTAGCCAGTTAAGCTGGAATAACGAGGGTTCCTCGTGTTGCCTCCTCCTTCCGAGCCACATCTTGTTATTCTCCACTTCATGTTTTACCCCTCCTAACACATTCTCTCGCCATTAGCCTTTCCCCCTCCTCCCTCTCCACCCTTGGTTAGCTTCATTATATGTTACCTTACCAAGGCCGAGATTTAGCCTTTCCTTTTGCCATAGCCTATGTACCTCCCTCTGCATTGATTGCTGTTCTCTCATCACCTGACCTATCCGTCCGTTCCTTCCGAGACTACAGTAGGGGACCGGGTGCTCCCACCCCTCTTTCCCCATCCTTGCTTTGTCTTTTGAGTGTTCCATCTCTTCACTCTTTCAATATCGTTCGTACATGTTAGTCCCGATCCCAGAGAGGAGTAGTGATTCTCATGGCGCCGGGTGTGCCTACCACTCCCCTGTCGCTACCAGAGTCCCACACTCATAGCCTGCCATCCCCTCCCTTCTTGTGTCAGCACGTGCTTTCCCTCCGAGACACCTCGGTGGGGAGGCAATGTTCTAGTTGCCAGTTGGAGTATCCCACCTGACTGTCTTCTGCTGCTCACACGGTACGACACCCTCTATATTGTCCTTCATATTCACCTTTTCCCAGTATCTTCCTCCACCAGCTATTTACCTTGGTGTTTTCTTTGTTTGGTACGGATGCTTTTATTTCCCCTACTCCGTGGGGCCGGTGTTTAGTCGGACGGTGTTCACTACACTCCTCCGCGTCACCGTTCTAAGTACAAGACTCTCTCCGTCCCAAGTGGAAAAGTATACCCTATAGTAATCTTTTCCTAATAGCAGATGTTTTGTTCACTTCACATACATACTTATTATTATCTACCCTTGGCGCCGGATTAACTCCGGCGGCTTGGGAGCTTACATATCCGATAGGCCCTTTATCTCCCCGGTTTACGGTCCTATCCGGATATATTTTTGGTATAGGTGTATGTGGTGTTCATTTATCAATATTTAATGTTATTTAATGATATGCCGCTATCCTTTTGGGACCTTCCTCACGCTCCGGATTAACTCGGCGGTCCCTCCTAGGTAGTTAATCATGTTGTTCCAATGCTTTTCCCCGGTTAACTCCGGCGGCCTACTGATTATTACTATTCTAAGACACTACCCGCAAACTACTCCGCGTCTTATTAGCATACTGTTTATCGTTCAACTTACAGATGGTTGTCAGAGCAGAGGAGCACCGCTGTGCTGAACCAGGCCAGCGGCATGAGTCTGCAGGTCCCACTCCGGCTGTGCTGTCCACGTGGGGGACCTGACTGTTTGGCACCGGACAGTTGTGTGAAGTGTGCTACGCTTCACGAGCAGGTTCTGGACGAGTCGGTAAGAAAATCTTCACTCCGATTGTCGTTTATCCTCAATTTTGTCTTTGATGGATAATTGCCAACATATTCTCCTTTAGAGGCCCAATCACCCTCTTCTTTTCCCCCTTTTCAGATTGACCGGCTCCGGGACTCCGCTTTTATCGGCCACTCAAGTCCTGGTCGGCGGCGGGAGGAACGCCGGGCAGGGGAAACCCTACATCCTCTGGGAGGCGTTAAACAGCGTTCTCTTCCCCGGCGCCTGATCTCGGCTTCGTTATGCGGATGAAATAGCCGCCCCCTAATCGCGGGATCCGGGAGATGACGCAGCCCTCCCAAGAAGAAGTCGCTGCTGGCGGGTCTCAGAAGGAGGACGTATGCCCTCAACCTCAACCTGGAGCCTATGAACGAGACTTGGAACAGCCAGGTAAGGGGGTAAGTGGGGCAGGTGATCTGTTATTTAGTTCTCCCTCTTCTACACTTCTTCCTTCAGAGGATTTGGCAATCCTCTGCCTTATGGATTGCAAGGTCTACCGTCCCCCAGGTTAAATCTGTTAAGAAAAGACCTTTGAAATCCCAGAAGGTCGCTCCGAGGTTCCCTAAGATGTCACGGCCCCTAGCCCCGTGCGTCTCTAGCAAGGCCTCTACTTCTGGGGGAAGGGAGCACGTCAAAGCATAGTAAGGAGACTCCACCCTCCTTCCTTTGACGGAGGCGTTGCTGAGTTTCTTATGAAGCAGTTTGACAAGAGAGTTGGACGACAAGCTGTCGCAATTCTCAAATCAGCTATATTTTCAAACGCTTTTCTTTCTCTCTCATCAGAGGAGGTGAAGTCAGAGGACTTTGATCTCCGGGTTCATGTGAGTGGCAGAGCAGCTAACACCTCTTCTCCGGTCCCAGATACCTCAACCTGCCCCTTTTCGACAAAGGAACCCCTGGCGCCTGACCCCTTGTCCCCAACATGAGGGTGCTCTCACTATTGAGGGCTTAGGGCACTTTGAGGTTGAAGAACTGGAATTCTTCCTCCAAACCTGAAATCCCCATGCAGGATATGCCAGGCTTACAGAGGAGACTTGATCCGGTCGATAGGTCCCAAGGGAGACAGTCATCTTCCCAAGGGACCAGGCCCAATCAGCCCTACTTCACGGACCTTGTCGGAGTGGCAGGCGGAGAATACAAAGCTCACTCCGCAAAAGGTGCATTTACCATGTTCTCTGGGGAAGCCCTCCTCCCATGCACCTCTAAAGTCGCCTCCCTCACCACCAAGCTTCGTGGATAAACCAGTTCCTCATCTCCGGAGATAGATCACATCACTGGTCTTACCCGGAGATTCCTAGTGAGCGGGCAACCCGGATACCTTTAAATTTGGCCCGGTTGGACCCTGACTGCGCCTCTAACTCCTCTTTGTGAACAGCAACTCCCCCAGAATCCCAGAGTCGCTCCTGAAGGCCGAAGCAGACGTAAGGACAGACTTAGTAGGTCCTTAAACTCACTGACTTTGTAGAGGCGGCGTCAGTGGTATATCACGAGATCCTCTTTCCAGAGTGTTGCCAGAAATCTCTCCTGGAAGTTTCCAACAGGACCTCTATGATTTTGTAAAGGCCCGATTGAACTGCCGAAGCACATCTTTCGGCAGCTTTATCCCACATGAGCCTAACAGGCTCATAAAAGCTCCATCTGGGAGCCAACCTATTCCCTCAGGAAGAGGTTGATGCAGTCCTAGCAGAGGCAACTAGGGGCCAACCAGAGTCTCCGCTCCCGTTGGGGTTTGTCCTCCAAGAGAAACAATCTGAGCCCGCCGGAACTCACCTAAACAAGGGAAGAAGTTCAAGAAATTTAGCGGCTCCCGACCAGACAGTACTGCAGGCCGGCGTCCAGGTCCCCCAGCCTGGACATCCCTCCAACCTCCCAACCTCAGCCTCAACCTCGGTATACTGGTTCAAGCAGCCCATCAACCTCTCGCTGCCCCTTCTTCGTTTCCTCCCCTGCTTATAATGCCTCTTCACGAAAGCCAGGAGCATTTGGTCAATCCAAAAATGCAAAAGGAACGAGCTGGGAGGGTACTTCAGAGGTAGAGTTCATCCAGCTCCTCCTCCAAAGGAAGGGAGGCAGGGGATCCAGAGGAGGCAGGCCCTCTCGCACAGTGAGATATCTCAGGTAGGCGGGAGGTTGTCATGTTCGGGACCAGGGAGCTTCAGTCCCTGGGCCCAGAGCATAGTCTCCAAAGATTGGGGTGGAGTTGGATCAAGTCCTCCCCGATCAGGTTCCCATCAATCACCCTCCAAGGCTCTGAGAAGAGGACTTTGTAGGGAAAGATCTGTTAATAAAGAGGGCAATAAAGAAAGGGAGACATCTGAAATTTAAGGGCAGACTATTCCAGCGTCCCAAAGAAAGGTTCCAGTCAACTTAAGAGTAATTCTAGACTTGTCCGATCTAATTCCTAAGATTCAATGCGACAAGTTTCAATGCTTACAATCTACGCAGGTTGGACCTTACTTCCCGTGGAGCTGTAACCACCTCTATAGATCTTTCAGGCGCTATTATCACGTGCGATTGCCGAGAAGGTTCTCTCCTTATCTGGGGTTCAGACTAGGAAATCAAGCATACTCATTCAGAGTCGCTGCCATCCGGTCTCAATAGCTCCCAGAATCTTCACCAAACTGGCGGACCGTGGTCAATGAACCCGGTCCCAAGGGATCATGTTGTTTATACTTAGACGATTGATCGTTTGGGGCCCAACGTCGGCTTAATGCCGAGCTTACAGCCATAATAATCGGCTTTCTGGAATCATTAGGCTTTCAAATAAACAGGAGAAATCCCGCCTAGTTCGAGTCGCTTTCAGTGGTTAGGAATCCAGTGGGACCTGGTACACACAGACTATCCTCTCACGTAGCGGAGAGAAATAGCTAAAACAACCAGGCAATTTCTCAAGAACAAGAAAGCTTCCGTCACTGCCCAAGAAAGAATCTTAGGTTCTCTTCAGTTTGCTTCAGTGCGGATCTTCTTTAAATCCAAACTGAAGGGACGAAGCTGAGGTTTGGCGGAGTCGGCCAATGTCAGATTCAGAGACAAAAGCATCTCTGATTCCACGATTCTGAAAGAGACTCCGCCTGGACGTCCGTCAAAGCTTATCGAAGTCAATTGCCTTCAGTTCCTCATGCCATCCCTAGTGATTCACCCACGCTTCCTGCGGGTGGGGGAGTGATATTCCCAACACAAGAAGTGCAAGGACTTGTCTACCATGTTCCGCCAGTTTCATGGTCAATGTTCTGGAAGCCATGGCAGTCTTTCTAACCCTGGAAGAAACTGCTAGACAATCGGATTCATATAAGACATTGATCCCTCCGACAGCTTGTAGGTATTTTCTGAACGGAGGAGGTTCCAAGTGAGTCGGATCAACTGATTGATAGCAATATTTTCTCTAGCAACAAACACAGTGGCATCTGTCTGCTACCCACCTTGCAGGGGTTCGAATGTCATTGCAGACTTCCTGTCCAGACAACCCGCTGGAGTCGAATAGTCCCTGACAAAAACCTCCTTCAGGTGGATTTGCAGCAAGTTCCGGTTCTGGGCAGATCTCTTTGCAACAGTGCAACCACAAACTACCTTGCTATGTTATTTTAATCTGGACCCTCTAGCCCACTCTATTGTGATCACGATGTCCATAGATTGGAACAAGTGGAAAGAATCTACCTCTTTCCCCCCAGTAAACCTGTTATTGAAAGTCCTTCACAAAACTCAGGACATTGGGGGCCAAATGTATAGTAGCTCGGGAATTGGCCGGCAACTGGTTTCCACTTCTTCTAGAACTGAAGCCGGTGTTTGAAAATTCCCAACCCAAAATGACGCAAATAGTACCAACTCAGACTGTGTCAAACTTCCTCAAGAATTCCAGAATACTTAGCTTTGTGGTTGTAAGAAGTTTGTTGCTCAAAGGGATGCTATATCGATCCTATTAACACTTTGTTCCTAGAGTCAGATAAAGGAATCACTCTTAGACAATACTCGACTCAGCAGTCAAGAAATTGGCACTCTTTCTAAAAGAATCTGAAGCTACAGTAATGACCACTAATTTAGCCATTTCATTTTTAGGTCATTATTTTGAAAAGGTCTGGCCCCTAGTACTATTACTACAGCAAAATCAGCCTTAAAAGATATTATTGCACTGGTTTAAGATTAACTTAACGGACTTCTTATTTTTAGAGTCCATCCCTAAAGCCTGCTTTTTCGTTTGAGACAGTAACCGCCCACAGTTGGTTTCCCTGGTTCTTAAATGATGTCCTTAGTTAGCCTCAGAAATAGATAATCGCCTTTGTTCTTTCACTAACTTATTAAGGAAGACCTTATTTTTTATTAGTTTGGCTTCAGGTGCTCAATTTCTGAACTGGCTGCCTTGTCTAGAGAACCCAATCATCTGGATTTCCTTCCATCAGGTGAAGTGTTACTAGCTCCTCACCCTAAGTTTCTAATAAAAATGAAGATCCTCAGGATAGGTGGTCCCCAAGGAAGATCATCCTCCCACAAGACCTGTCTTTATGCCCAGTCTTTACTCTGGAAAGCATTCTTAGACAGAACCTCACACATAACTTCAGGCCTTTATTTATAAGGGAAGGGAGGAACCATTTCTTTGAAAAGCCATTAGACAACAGATCCTATATTTCATTAAACATGCAAGCCCAGATTCAGTCCCAAAAGTGCATGACATCAGGGCAGTGGCCACTCTCCACTCAACTATTTTCATTATATGAATTTTGAGGATCTGTCAAGTACACAGGGTGGAAATCCCCTGTGGTCTTTAAACGCCACCTGAAATCACTAGAAGCTCTTGATTTTCTGTTAGTGGCGGCAGGAACATAGTTCCTCCCACCAGTATGATTCTTTCTGTACTCAGTCACTCTCCTCCCTCCTACCTGCCTCATTTATTTTGTCATCTCCAGGTGAGGCATGCTTTACACCTTCTCCTGACCATGTCAAGAATTTATCTGTTGTGGTTTACCTCATTTACATATATTGTTTTTGTACTGTTTTGTGGAACTAGTTTCCTTTGTATTAGTTTTATATGTGTTTAGTATTTGGAGTCTGTAATTTTAAGTACTCTTCCATTCAGGATCTTGTATTCATGTATAATTATGTTATTTATAAAACTAAGTATATTACGTGTGTCATCATTATGTCTTAATGCCATTCTCTACTTGGATTATTAAAACTCTTGCAGATGTTTTAGTTTTTATTACTTTCCTCTACAATCTTCTTTTGTTTCAGAATGGTATTTTGATTCTCTGTTATTGTTACCACGGCTGACACAGGTCGAGAAACCCAGAAAAGGATTTGACAAAGGAAAAAATCTATTTCTGGGGAGAGACCTGTGTCACCGGGTGACCCCATATTTCCTCTTTCCCCTGGTCAAATACCATTCGGTGTGATTGCTAATGTGGAATGTGGGTGGCCTTGGCTTGTTTACAGTCCGCGGTGGTAGGTATGTAACGGCACTCACGGTGGGACTTTTTGACATTGGGAAGATTTACAGGGCAGAGGCCTGTGATTGTGACAATCTCAATTTTCTCATACACACGACTCCATTCATGGAGCTCGACCGGGGTAGTAACCACGACAGCTTTTTAGCTTTTCTCTGGTATATTTAGCAATAGCTTTACTCTTGAAATAAGTGCTGAAAGGTTATTTCACCGGGTGACACAGGTCTCTCCCAGAAATAGATTTTCCTTTAATCAAAATCTTATATATATATATATATATATATATATATATATATATATATATATATATATATATATATTTATAAATACTGCTATTTGACCTCTCTCTCCTTTAATCTGTAGGAACAGAATTAAAACCAAAAGGAAAAGAAAGAAAGACAAGACAAGGCAGCACCAAGGACTAGCTTCTTCCATGGAAGCAAGGGAGGGAAAGCTAAACTGTGTTTTGTTATTGTGTTCAAAAGTTAACTGTCTTAGTAGCTGATAGGTTAGTATTACAGACTCTCCAACAGGGAGGGTCTCACCAGGCCCTCTTTAGTTAGGGTGTCCTGTAGCCTCATTTTTCTCTGTAGTATGTATCGATATTTCTTGTTATTCTTTCAGACTGCCCACAACCTATGGAAGGATCGCTGTTTACGAAAACAACAGCAATCCCGCTCCCCGACCTAGGGTCAGAGAGAAACAAGCAGTCCTACAGAGCACACCATCGTTAGTGCTCCTGCCAAATCTGTCCTTTGTCTTTTTTTCTAACTTAGTGGAACCAAATACGCATTTTTCACAGACCCCAGGCGTCCGTTGCAAGTGCGTGCAAGCAGCCTACATGAAGGTAAGTCTGAGAATGACCACTATTCGCCATTCCTTTGCTATTTCTCCCACTGTATTTCTTTTCTTTTAATTCCCCTCTTCTCAGCCATTGACTAAAGATCCTGATGGAACCATATTTCCTGTCATATGAAGTCGAGTATATATAAAGTATAATTAGCATTGCCTAGTGAGATTGTATAAGATATTCCTCTTGCAGTTATTAAGAATTTGGGAGAGGTCAATTATAAGTAATCCTCAGGCAAGCCTTGTGACCTGATCATACCTTCGTTTGGAAGTGGAATAGTCTTTAATATACTAGAGAACTGCTTACAAGAGCGCTGCTAGAACTATCAGCTGTTGCGTTATAACCTAAGTATGGGAAATATTACTGTGTCCGAAGGGGAATAATGGGCGCATGTAAATTCCCTCTGTGACAATTAATTTTTACTTTTGTTGAACTAGGTGGGTAATCATTGGGTTTTATTAAACTAATTTGTTCCAGAAATAATCAAAATATTCAATATATAACCTAGTTCCGACTGGCGACCTAATCTAATTCAGTTAACTGTCCGTCTCTTGTGGTAACTTCCAGCCTTAATTGATAGGATTACATGGGTCTTCAGTATAGCAAGGCTGCATTAATCACAGTAATTAATAATTAACTCATCCAGTGAATGATGCCGTAACAATATATATATATTTATAATATATATATATATATAAATAATATATATATATATATTTTTATATATATATAATTATATATATAATTATACATCTATATTATATGTATTATATACTGGTGTATATATATATATATATATATATATATATATATATAATTATACATATATATATATATTATATATGTATTATATACTGGTATATATATATATATATATATATATATATATATATATATATATATACTATATATATATATATATATATATATATATATATTATATATATATATATTTAGTGTGTATATATATATATATATATATATATATATATATATATATATATATATATATATATATATATATATATATATATATATATATATATTATATAAAACACATATATATATATAAATTATAAATGTATGTATATATAACATATGTATATATATATATATATACATATACATATACATATACTATGTCACCCCTTCCTCATTCTAAGAGTTTTATTGAAACTTCAAAAAATAAAATTTTGTGAAAGAAATACTTACCATTAGCATCCCACCGTTCCCATCTTTATCTGAGCTAAAATTACCGATGTCTCCCACTGCAGCACTACAGTCCTTGTTTTCTGATATCTTTTTACTGCTGGAATCAATTCTTTTACTTCTTGGTCTTTTTTCATTTTTAATCATAACCTTTTCAGGAATTAGTTTCTCCTCCAAGTTTTCACTCAACACTTCACTATTATCATCAGGTAACACTGAGGCCTTGTTTCCTACATCAACACAAATCAACTTTGGATTAGGCATAACAGTGTCTGGATTAACAGACCCTAAAGTTCGAACTTCAGAGTCATCCTCCTCAGAGTCATTGAGCATTCGTTTCTTCGATGTACTTTTGCTTCCCATTCCCCAGCAAAGATTTTCACTTTGCAAATAATCATCTACATCTTCAGAAGTACTGCCATCACTAAAAACACTCTTATCATTAAGATCACTAGTAGGCAACACTGAGCAACTAGAAGTTAAGGACTGAGTTCTTGATTTTTTGGAAGTAACTGGCAATATATTTTCAGAATTAATTTAACGGTTGTTCTTGGTTTCAATGTGCTTGCTTCGATGATATCAGCACTCTCTTTTTTCGTCTTGCTGCTCTGATGTTACGCCAAGTGGTTGACTACTGAACTAATCAAGTTAGTTGATAGGTATCTTTCTATAGTTGTTGGAACTCTTCGCTGGTCAAAATCTTGATCGATTCTTTGCACTATACTCTGCCTGCAAAAAAATAATTTTACACATGATTGCAAGATGCTCTACATTTATCTATCTAATATATAAGAAAACTTAAGGAAACGATCATTTATTGAACATTTTGTAAGAAAGAAATGAGCAACTAGCTATAAAAATATCTATCCAGGAAACACATACTTAGAAATTTCAGAGACAATTTTAAATGAAGAAATGACTTAACTAAGCATTATTGTTCTTGATTTCCCCAGCATGACTGCATAATTATTACTGTTCCTCTTCTAAACCAATGACCATTATACTGAGGCCTTGAGAATGCATTCAGCATGCAAGATTTATGGAAAGCAATTACTGCAATATGGATATTCAGTTTCCCTTAAAACAACCCATTCTTTTAAGAGCAAGATAAGCCAAGACAACTCAAGTGGAGCTATACAGCTTCTGCAGGGACAAATTTGGAATTGTCTCTCACCAGTCTAATGTATATGATTAGCCATGCCTTTTCTTTTGTTGGGAGGTATTATGGCAAGCCTCCCATAACTTGCCCCTTGTGATTTTTCCATTGTTTCTACCTTCAACATTTTTATTCATACTCTTCATGTCTATTACTTTTACAGTGCTTACCTATTTGCCCATCTATCAATTTTTGCACACCTTCTCCCCCCCCCACACAATATCCATTCTCTGAGATAAGTCTTTACCCTCAATTTGTCAATTCCAAAATCCATTTATTAGCCAGATGCACCAAGTAGTGATTAACACACCATCTGTGTGAAAGGCTACGCCAGATCTAATTTATGAATAATAATTCTATATTTACCTCATTGCCTCATTAGTAGCATATAAGTCTGATTCCCTGTGATGGTGACTGTGTGCTTCATAGGCCCTCTTTGAGTAAAAGAGAGCTGTACATAAGTTACACTGAACTATTTGCCTGAAAAAGAAAAATTTAAAAATCAAGTCAAGACAGCCTTTAACCTTGTACAAACTGTTATCAAAATAAATATGACATTTTTATAATAAAATAAAGTTTTATATACACTTACCAAGTAATTACATAGCTATAAGATTTCCTACCATGGCAGCCTAAAAATCCAAAATTAGTAGTAACGATTTGACTAGCTAGTGTAGGTGGTTAACCCCGCCCACTTTCGGGGTAAGAAGAGAATTGATGTGGCAGAGAACTTCATTCATTTTCTTGTCCTGAAGTCCATGTGAGGGGAGGAAGGAGGGCTCTGATTTAGTAACTACTTGGTAAGTATATATAAAACTTTATTTTACTATAAAAATGTCATTTTTATATAAGTAACTTACCAAGTAATTACAAAGCTGAATCCACACTGAAAGGAGGTGGGATACATGGAGATATTCTACCTCAACACATTAATAAGGTAATGACTCTGATAGCAGAAAAGTTGCCAGCACTGGTGCAATGCTTGTTGTTTCCTTACCTGGTAAGATAGCCACTGCAGGTGGGTACTGCCTCTGGTCGTTGTTCATCTTAACTCGTAGTGGCGTGGCGGTACAGCCATGAGTTGCCTCCTACTTTAGTGGGGACTTTGCAGCAAAGGATGTACTCCGATGGCTCGCAAAGTTAATAGGTGCCCTTGCCCTGGGCGTAGGACCAGAATTAAAACATACAACGCTGTTACCTAAACTGTAATAAAAAAAACCACACCCAAACCAACTAAAAGAACTGGTGGGTACGCCAGGTACCATGTACCCCAAGGCTCACCTCGGACTCAACACCCTTACTCAAGGCAAGGAGATAGAGGAGGGAAAGAGAGTTCCCTATGCTTCCTCTCCCAACACCATGCCAGCCACGGATAAAAGTCCTAATGTACTATAATTCTCGAAAACCGTTTCCACTTCTTTGAGATAATACGATGCAAACACTGACCTGCACTTCAAATATGTAGATTGCAGGATGGAGGAGGGGGACATGTTGTGTCTGAAGGCAAGAGAAGTTGCCACTGCTTGAACCCCGTGAGCTTTGACCTAAAATGAAGGTAGGATGTCCTCCTGACTGTGTGTGTGCTGAAATTAGGTCCCCAAAAATAGAGATCGTGATTTTTGACATCGGATGAGAAGAGTTTCGAACGGAGCACCACAGATGACTAGAAGAGCCTCTAATTTTCTCAGTCCTCTGAAGATGCTGTAGTACCTTAAGAGTTCTTACTGGACAGAGAAGCCTCTCCTCTTCCTCCAGTCCAAGGATGTCTGCTAAACTTTTAATGGTGGAGGAATGGGGCCAGGACTTGGAAGGGGCTTCGTTCTTAGTAAGGACCCCGAGAGAGAAGGATCATACTGCATCTCCCTGCACGAAACCTACTCTCTTGTCAATGGCCTGGATTTCACTGACATGTTTAGCAGTGGCTAAGGCGATGAGGAAGAGAGTCTCCCTAGTAAGATCCCTCAGAGAGATCAAGCAGAAGGGTTCAAAAGCTGGACATCAAAGCCACTTTAAGACTACATTGATTTTCCATGAGACACCTTCAGATCTCCTCTGTCTAGTTGTGCTAAAGGATTTGATGAGATCACTGAGGTCTTGGTTGGAAGAAAGGTCCAACCCTCTGTGCTTGAACACAGAGCTTAACATGGACCTATACCCCTTGATGGTGGAGGACGATAATTTCTTGGATGACCTCAAGATGAGCAGAAAGTCAGCGATCTGACTTATAGATGTCTCAGAAGAAGAGACGTTATGTCGTCTGCACCAGTTCCGGAAGACTGTCCACTTAGACTGATAGAGGTTGTTGAAGACTGCGCCTGCACCTAGTAAATAGCTCCCAGCTGTTCTTGAAAACCCCTTCTGGACAAGGCCCAAGACATTCTGAAGCCCAGTTAGGGCCAGAGAGTAGACAACCTTTGGTGGAACCTGTGGAAGTGGGGTTGTTTGAGAAGAGACGGTTTTTGAGGGAGCAGTCTTGAAAAATCCACCAAAAGACGAAGCAGATCTGGGAACCATTCCTTTGTCAGCCAGAAAGGAGCCACCAGAGTCATCGAGGCGTTGAGATGAGAGGAGAACTTGTTAAGTACCTCTCTGATCATGCCAAAGAGAGGAAAACCTTAGACATCTAGGCCCAAAAAGTCCTGGAGCATGGCATCTGTCGCCCATGCCAAAGGGTCCAGGGCTGGAGAGCAAAAGAGGGGGAGACGATGATTCCTGGATGTCGCAAACAGGTCGATCAATGGAGCGTCCCAAAGCTTCCATAGATTGCTGCAGACCAGAGGATCCAGAGCCCATTCCGTGGGAAGACCTGGCTGTGGCGACTCAACTCGTCTGCCAAGACGTTGAGTTTCCCTTGAATGTAACGGGTGACAAGAGTGACTTGGTTCCGGTCTGCCCAGAGAAAGAGATATCTGGAGGCCTCGCAGAGGGAGAAGGAGTGAGTGCCTCCTTGTTTGCGGATGTAAGTTAGAGCAGTTGTGTGGAATAAACGATCACCGTCTTGCCAAAGATCTGAGGAGAGAAGGACTGGAGGCCCAGATGAATGGCCCTCAGCTCCTTGACATTTATGTGGAGGCATCTCTGATCCATGGACCACACCTCGGACACTTCTTGGTCTCTTAGAAGGGCTCCCCAAACCTAAATCTGACACGTCTGCATATAAGTCTAGGTCGGGGTTCACAGGTAGAAGAGATTTTCCCTGAAGAAGTCTTCCTTCACAAAGCCACCATTGCAGGTCTGTCTTGATCTCCTGTGTGATGGGAAAAACGTATGAGTCCAGTTGGGTCTTCCTGTCCCAGCTGGCCTTAAGAAAAAACTGCAGAGGTCTCATATGCAGTCTGCCCAAATTCACGAACTGCTCAATGGAGGCCAAGGTGCCCAGGATACTCATCCGCCAGTTGGCCAGGCAGACCAGGAGAGAGAGAAATTGGCGGACTGTGCAAAGGCAAGAGTCCATCCTTTTGGGGGCTGGAAAAACCTGAGAAGTCTGAGAATTCAGCACCATGACCAAATAAGAATCTCCTGTGTCAGCAACAGTTGAGACTTCTCTATGTTGATGAGAATGCTCAACTCTTGAGTCAGGCAATGAGTTGTCCTTCGAAGGAGCCAGTCATCCAAATATGGGGAAATGTTGATCCCGAGAAGGTGGAGCCACTTGCCAAGAGGAGCGAGAACTTGAGTGAATACCTGAGGGGCTGTCGAAAGGCCACAGCATAAGGCCCGAAACTTAAAAACTCTGTTCTGAAAGACGAAACAGAGGTACTTCCTGGAGTCCAGATGTATGGGGACATGGAAGTAACCATCCTGCACATCTAGGGAAATCATCCAGTTGCCCTGATGAATGGAAGACATGACAGACTGGCTCATTTCCATTCCATATGGAACTTTGTCTTCAGAATAAAGAGGTTCAGAGTGCTGACATTGAGAATGGGCTTCCATCCCCCCAATGACTTGGGAACTACAAGGAACCAGTTGTAGAACCCCTCTGACTCCTGACACTTGACTTCTTCCACAGCTCTCGAGAAGGAGGGAGTCAACTTCCTGTGAAAGGGCTGAAAATCTTTCGGAGCCTTCCAAATAGGCAGTCAAGGCGATAGGAGACTTGACTAGTGGAGGTGTCCTCTTAAAAGGACTGTAGTATCCCTCCTTCAGGACTTGGACTATCCATGGCTCTGCACCTCTGCAACTCCACTCCTCCCAAAAGTGGAGTCTGGCTCCTATGGGAACACAAAGGACTGTGTTTTCATTTCTTGGTAGAAGGCTTGTATGATGGTCCCTTGACTGACTTCAAATAATGCAGGTTAGCTCGGGGTCTCGACTGGAGTCTTTGCCTGTTCCCAAGCAATGGCTGAAGTTGGAGGGGAGAAACGAATTTGGCAGAGGTGGAGGATCCCTTTGAATGTTTAGTGGACTGCCCCAACAGGTCCTGAGTAGACTTCTTTTGGAGGTCGGATGAGATACCGAGCACCGTGGACTGTGGGAAGGGATACTGCTTGTCAAGAGGGGCGAAGATGAGAGCAGACTTCTGCGTGGTGGTTACTTCTTTTGCGGTGAAGGCGCACCACAACTCCCTTTTCTTCAACACACCCATGGTGAAGAAGAAGGTGAGTTCATGGGAACCATCTCTGGTGGCCTTGTCCGCACAAGACAACACAGCTAACAGTCAGAGTCCAGGTCCTCTGGCAAGAGTGGACAGTCCTCCATCTTCTTGGCAAGCACCCTGCTGGACCAATTTAAGGGAACTCAGCACCTCAAGCACCTTAAAAACGCTTCTAACAAGGTGGTCGAGTTCAGTAGATGAAAACATTATCTTCACCGAAGTGAAGGCCGAGCGCAAACGAGTTGAAGAGACCACAAAAGTTGCCCTGGGAAGAGGCAGCAACTCCCAAAGAGGGGTCCCGACAGAGAGATATCTCCCGCAAACAAGTCTGGAGGGAGGCCCGGCGTTGCCCAGTTCCCTCTTTGAAGCAAGCCAATCATCCACCTCCTTGAGGGCTTTCCTTGCTGAGGAGGACAGCACTATCTTGGGAAGCTGAGCGGAGTTGTCTGCCTGGTTCCTCATCAAGAAGGTAGAGGCAGGAGAAACTGGAGAGGCAGGCGAGAAGTAGCTGGGGAAACTGGCCAAAAGATACAGATGTAGCATAGCATAGGCCAGCTTAGAGGTCTTCTTGCTCAAGTACCTCTTCACCAAAAGATACAGGTGACAAAACAGGATCCTGTGAGATTGGGGGAGCAGTGGGGACTTTCTGAATGAAACTCATAACAGAATCAAGCTGGCGCTTAATCGGTTCCAATGACAGATCCTCCTGAGCTGATGAGTGAGTTTGAGGCGGCAGAGGCAGAGGCACTGGTCGACTCCGGGTGCATTGGAGCTGGCACCACTGCATTGGGTGGTGGCTGACACTTGTAGACTGAAGCCAAGAGCTCTTGAGGCAATGGGTGCTTGGAGGAAGAGAGGTGTCTGGATGAAAACTATTGATGCTCAGGTTTTTTGGGAGCTTGGGTGCCAAAGATGGGCACTCCACATAAAGGGTAAATGACTCGGGACTGTCCCAGACCGACACCTAGGGGTCGAACCAAAGAGGAGGCAGGAGGCTCAGCAAAGCTGCATGAGGGTTGGGGGCTGGGACTGGTCTCTCTGTGCCTCTTAGCTGGAGGAGGAGAGCAGTCAGCACCATTGGGAATGCCTGGAGAGGTGAGAGGAGGGGCAGGCTAGCACCACCTGCACCCCTTGTCAGCTGAGTCTTCTGAGCTGGAGGAAAGCCATGAGCACTCACTTTAACACCTTTCCACTGGGATAATGTTGACACCTGGGGGGATACAGGTGTGACTGAGAGGGCGACTACCCGTGGGCAAACCCCGCTGGCCTCCCTTCAACATCCGGTATGTCCTCTCCCAGGTTAGGGGAGTGGGACAGGCCCCTTCATCTAGGAGCACCAATGGGACGAGTAGCCACCTCCTCTGCTGGGACAACACTGTCACTTTTCACATGAGATGACACTTTTTCAGAGAGCACTTTCACTGAGGTACCTAACTCAGTCATTGCACTTAACACTAAGTGAATCTTCTGGTCGAACCTTGATTTGAGACTGGCAGTGGGGTTGGGTTTGGGAGCATGAGAGCCCGGAATAGGAATGTGCAGTAAAGGAGTTGGAGGACTAAGAATTGGAGAAACAGCAAGAACTGGTGATGAAGGAACAGTACTATCCTCTACTGGCCCAGCAGATTCAAGACTGGTCCTAATTTCTGGTCTAGCAGCCTCCTTCCTCTCTTTCTCTCTCGCAAGCCTAGGCAAATAAGACTTTAAAACTCAACTTTTTCTCATCCCATTCTTGACATTCATCACAAGCATTCTCAATGTTACAATCCCGTTCCCTACATTTGATACATTTAATATGAGAGCTGACTAAGACTTAACTAACCTAGCTTTACATCCCTCACTACAAAAGCGAACACTGGAAGAACTAGAGTCTGACATAATGCTACGTAAAAGTTAGCTAAGTAACTAATAAACCAATGAAAAGTAAACACTACGCAAATCCAATCGGTAGCAAAGTAATAAACCATGAAAGTTACAGCAAATTCTGAGTACATCACCAAAAAACGATGACGGCAGGCTGCGAGAAAGAACGATGTCGGTCAAACGCTGCAGAAAAATGAATGAAGCTCTCTGCCACATTGATTCTCTTCTTACCCTGAAAGTGGGTGGGGTTAACCATCAACACTAGCTAGTCGAATCATTACTGCTAATTTTAAATTTTTAGGCTGTCGTGGTAGGAAATCTTATAGCTATGTAATTACTTGGTAAGTTACTTATATAAAATGGGAAATTCTGTATGCAAATCAGTAAGTTTTTTCTAAATTTTCTAAATTTTATCCTGTTATATTATAAGAGTGATAAGACCAATGATTTGCATTTCTAGACTGGCAAAGGGCTCACTTGAAGGACTTGTTTTAAATGAGAGGTGGCGTAGAGAAAGTTGAATAATTTTGAAAACTAAGTATGAAAAGACCAAAGGGAACAGATGAAAAGTAAAGGCAGAAATGAGATAAAGTCATTACTAAATATAATAAGTGACTAATTAGTGTGAATTACCAGCAACTATTCAGCATTAAAATTTTTCCTCCCTTCTGTGGTAGTTGGAATATTTGTATATTGATTTATATATGATGACTCACTCATGCCTTCTATTGGACACATTAAATGCACTTTACATGGAGAAACAATTAGTGAAAAGATAAAAAAAAAAAATCAATAGAATGCCTGCCATGCTGCAATATTATTTAACCCTTAAACGCCAACTGGACTTATCGTACGTCGACTAAAATTGTCTGTCGGGTGCTGAGGATGTACAAGACAACTAAAAATTTCAACCTTCGTCAACTCTGACCTCAACCAAAATGGTCGAAAACGCAATTGTAAGCTGCTACAAAAACTCTTACATTCTAGTAATATTCAATCATTTAACTTCATTTTGCAACAAATTGAAGTCTCTAGCACAATATTTCAATTTAGGTGAACTTTTGAAAAACTTTTTCCTTATGTCACGGTAACTGCCGTCGGTAACATCTCAGAAGTTCTTTTCATCATTTTGTTGTAATTTTTGCCACCATTTTATATTAGTCGTTACATAAAGTTTTATATATGAAAATTTGTGCAATTTCATGGTACAATAACAAAAAAACAACCCATGGTTGTAGCTTTTATCGGTTTCGAAATATTTCATATAAATCACAATAAGTGCCAAAATTTCAACCTTCAGTCAACTTTAACTCGACCGTAAATTGTCGAAAACGCAATTGTAAGCTAAAACACTTACATTCCTAGTAATATTCAATCAATTAGCTTCAGTCAACAAACAGGAATAAGTATAGCACAATATTTCACACGGCTGGGTGATCTTTAACACTGGAATTTTTGCATCCAGATTTAATTCATGCATCATTTTGTGATAATACACCTCTTCCCCAAATTTTTTTCCAAATTTGTTCACTCCCAAATCTTGCACAATTTAGTTTATATAACAACTCCCCTCTCTAATTTCTCCTTAGTTTTAAACAATTTGTTTGAGTCTATTCTGTAGGTTTATTTTATCATCATGGAGTTTTTTTTCAGAAAACATATATTTCAACATTTATATAGCGATATTATTACTTTTCATTTACTGATGGTTGCATACTAAACTTGCTGTGGGAGCCTTGCGAGCCATAATGGGATTTAGCTTAATCTACCAAAAAAGCCTTATCTATCAAAATAACAGGATTCCTACTACGCTTAATTTTAATTGTAATATCAACAACCGTTTCCAAATTTCATACAAAAGACAATTAGCATCAGATTCTTATCAAATAGGAACTTACATAACTCAAAATTAAGACATGAAGAATAAAGAAGACACAGTTAAAGAGAGAAAGATTTAGCCAGAAGACACTGAATAGGGAGGAAGAAAGAGAAAATTTTAAGAGAGAGGACAACAGAAGGAGGTGAACGGGAAAGGAGACACAGTGTAATAGAGCTGATAGGAGGTCAGCTGGTGTTAGAAGGGGCGCCATTACCCTTGTAAGTATAATGGGAGCAAAGATTTTGACTTAGTAAATGTCGGCGGATTATTATGGCAATCATTCTTCCTTATGGTGATCAACGGTTGTATGGTCACAACCGATAATCACTGGTTATCTAATTTCGTATTTTTGTGCTATGATTTGAACTGCTCGGGTCATGCTACATTTATCTATCGAAGACATGCTAATGGGACAGCTTTTTTGTTTATTTTATATGTCTCGGTTAACTGAGAATTTCACGTACTAATCCTCAGACAAATAATAATGGGATTATATCCTCCTATATATATATATATATATATATATATATATATATATATTATATATATATATATAGATAGCAATATATGTATGAATTTATATATATATTATATATATATATATAGAGATTTATATATATATATATATATATATATATATATATATATAATATTAGCATATATATATTATATATATATATATGGATATATTTATATATATATATCCATATATATATATATATATATATATATATATATATATATATATCCCTATATATACTTTTATCATTTGACGTCCACACTTGATATTAGTAACATTTTAAGTAAATATAATTCTCTCTTTTGGACAAATATTACAGTTCCTATTATTATTCACACAATAGATTGAAAAATAACATTTATTATTAAATATGTTATATAATTGAACTGACCAAAAAACAAACTATTACTTAGTCTCAACCGAAAGTAGATTACCCTTCAACCAACAACATTATTTAGCTGTTTTATTAAGATTTTTCAACATTTTCATCCGCTTTCAAAAGTTTCCCCCTTTATTAGATTTCTTAGTATTTAGTCCATCCATATCGTTTTTGGACATCTTGTAGTCTACTGGGTCGGAGGGTTTGATTGTAGATGAATAGGTTGATTTTTCCTGAATATCTCCCATTTATTTTTTCTCCATAGTTCACTCCCACCCTTCAAGCACACGTTTATAACTTATGCCTCTCTCTGATAGACTGCTTTAAGGAAAATAACCTGATAGTTGGTCTTGCAGGTTTATTTTTCAGAATATAAAGCAGAAAACCGTTTTATGTTCAACTTTTGTCGCTTAATTATTACTTCTTGTTACCAAACAGAAGAATTAAAAATGCTTTTCTGCTGATGCCTTGTAATCTTTTGATTTCTCTTTGTACCAATAAAAGAGAATTTTAACAAAGTGAGCTGACAGCAACCTTACTGTTTTGTGGATTTTTAGCTGTAAAGATATTGTAGAGTTAATATCAAATGGGCTTTAGGTCTGGGAAAAAATTAATATTCTGTATTAGGGGTTTTTGCATGCCATTAAGTAGATAGACCCAGAGTTTATGCTGGGAAGAATATAGTTTCTTCCTGCCCTCCAACACTTCATGATCTGTAAATAATCAATTGGAAAAATTTATTTCCTCTAAGTTCTAACAGACTGTTAAAGATAGTTACCATCCCAACCAAGGACCATAAAGGATTTAAATAAAAGAAGAAAACACTGGCTGACCTGGAAATGAACCTGCTCAAGAGAAATCCACTAAGAGGTGAATTATTGAATGAGAGAGACTTATCAACTTCTGTCTGACTGCCAAGTGCAGCCGAACTGGTTTCAACAAGGTTTTGGCCGCAGAGCATAAGTAATGGTGCAGAATTTTGGGGAAGAGTGCCAGCAGATCTTGAAGGCAGGCCAAGACCTGGGGGTCCAAGAAAACTGTGTGTTAGCAGGAAGATGACAGGAGAATTTTGAACGGCTGCAGGGATAAAATCCTTCTGACAAATGCAGTGACATGTGTGGACAAATCTTTGAACTGCAAGTTTCCAGTGAAACAGAACGAAGAGTCGCCCACAGTGCTGGAGAAGCAGATAGAGTTCAGGCCAAGTAAAAGAGAAATTACAGAGAGACATCTGATAAACCTATGGTTCATTTTGCCCAAACGGCAGTATGTCAACGAAACTTAGGGTTTCTGGGCAAGAGTCGTTTTTTCAGATGATCGAAAATTTTATGGCTAGTACATTCTGACAAAGTAATTAGTGGCCGACAATACAAGATACCCAGTGAGCACAAGTTCGAACAAGTAGAAGTGGCCTCTGCATCAGTAACGTCTGGGGACAGGCTGTTTACACCTGTGAACTGGCAGAAATACATGGAAGACCTAACGCCACTACAGGGTTGAAATACTGGAAAACTGATGGTCCTAATTGTTCCGAAGGTACCGGCATCCATTTGCTGTGGCAGAGAGAACTCTGCTCATGCTTTGTAAGTAGAGTTTCATCTCCATGCTGCCTAGGGAATCCTGCTGTAGTCCTGGTTTCATTAATTTGTATTATTAACTTGTTCTATTTATAGCTCCTTTTTACAAAATGTAAAAATATATGAGTCCTTCTGATTCAGAACAGAAACAGCAACATTTGAGATTCGTGGAGAACGGTCTCTGCCAGTTGTATGGTTGTTGGTTCAGTACGGTCCCACCATCTTCTAGCTGGAGATTAAACTTCTAAGGGTGATTTTTCCTTGTTTTAAGAAACTACTCAATGTGCTCTGTTTCTTTATGAGGGAAAGTGGGCTGACTATTGTGATTGAGTGTCGAGTTACAAAATGTCTATCATTCATCTGGTATTAAGCAGATAGGCAATGGTAATGTTCTCAGAAGAAAGAAATATATATATATATCCTGCAGTCAAGGGCTATATATATATATATATAGTTATATATATATAAAGATATATATATATCTTCATATAGAAATCTAACACACAATCACGTGTGAACAGTCTAAATTCCTAGGGACTCACCTAAGGACCTAACCCAGGGTCTCTCAGGTGGGGTTCCATGCACATCCACTGGGCCACAAGTCTAAAATCATTGGAACCTGGAGAGCAACTGCACCATGAATTACCTGGGCAAGAAACTGCTTCATATTTACCGCAGTTTTCATAAAAACCCGACAAGCAATGATTATTCTGCCGCATTTGGGAGCAATTATCCCTTCTGAGTGAATAAGATAGAAATCATCAACACACAATCATGCATTGAACAGAAATAATTTCTGCTGACTCACGGTCGGATCGAACCTGAAGGTCTCCCATGGAAAGCTGGGGCTGCGATCCACTGGGCCACAAGCTCCTAAAAGAAGTTGGAACCTGAGAGCAACTGCACCCAAAAATTTTCTCCAAGCTAACTGCTTGAATACCAGCAAGTTAGCCCCAACTGGTCCCGATTCAGCAATGACCAATAGACAACATTTCATGTGACTATCCCTTCCTGAGTGAATAAGATAGAAATCATCAACACACAATCACAGGTGGAACAGAAATAATTTTTGACTCAGGGGCCGGATCGCAACTCAAGAGTTACTGCTTCTGTCAGGTGGAACTTACTTGCTATCTATCCACGGGCCACACATGTCTAAAAGAAGTTGGAACCTGAGAGCA
>NC_089791.1:52995382-53080382 GCF_040412425.1 Macrobrachium rosenbergii | reverse complement strand
TATTACAAGAGAGCTCCACAAACCGAGTTAAGAGTTTCTGGTCAGTAACAGCAGGGTACAATATTATTAGTGGGACAAAAAGTTGAACAGTCGAGTTTTTGATGTCCATGATGAGAAAATAAACCTACAGAATAGACTCTGAAGTTATATTATTTTACTAAAGGAGAAATTAGAGAGACAGTTATAAAAACAGCTTGAAAGGGTGGGAGTGAAGGTAGAGGAAAATTTCTCCTGAAGAGGTAGTGGCAGCTTCATCAGTTGCCTGGATGCACAGTTCCAGTGTTAGTCTGAGATCACAACCAGCCCGTGGCTGATATGAAATGGTACATACTTATTCCTGTTTTCGACTGTACCTTCATTTTGCAACAAATTGGAAGTCTCTAGCACAATATTTCGATTTATGGTAATTGAAAGGCCTTTCCATGTCTGACGACTTAGGAGCAGAACTCAGGGTTAACATCTGAAGGAGAAATTTTTCACCCCACTTTGTCAATCTCCAGTAGCCATTTTATATTAAACGTTAGCATAAAGTTTTATATATTTAGGAAGTAGAATACAATAGAAAATAAATGGTTGTAGATTTCAGTTTTGAAATTTTTCATATAAATCACGATAAGTGCCAAAATTTACAACCTTCAGTCAACTTTTATGTTCACTAAATGGTCAAAAACAATTGTGCTAAAACTCCTACATTCTAGTAATATTCAATCATTTTTTCATTTTGCAAAACAAATTGGATGATTCTAGGACAATATTTTGATTTGGATTTATCTTGAAAAAAAGATCCCACGTCCACAAGTAATTGATGTAACATTTGCAGAAAGGTAGTCACTTGGTAATGTTTGCAACTGTTTTATATTTTCGTTACATAAAGTTTTATATATGAAAATGTAATTTCATTTAGAATACAGTCATGTTTTTTTTAGGAGTTAGAATTCGGAGCTCCTCGAGTCACAGTGAATTTTGCGGTAAGTTTGCATGGTCTTTAAAAGTGCTAATAAATGTTTATTTCCAGAGTTTTAAGTACTAAATATGACCCTATTCATGTGTCCAAAGATTAAACTAACTTTTAAATGATTCTCTATCTAGTGTAAGGGTTTTAAAAATTTAGCTTATTACCTTAAAAAGGAATACAGTAAATGCTCTAAAGGAAAATTGAGTACTGAGGTAATGGCCATTTACTTAGGTGCACAAACCTCACTGAGAAATTTACCCCTAATTCATGGGATGCAGACTTTGTCACTTAGAGTAAAGATTGCTTTACTTCACTAGAAAAACTTCCTGAAGTCAACAAAAGTACAATCCATAAAAACATCAAAACAGGTTCTGTAATGTTTGTAGAAGGGTAGTACAAGTTTATTCTAAATTCAATCAATTAAAATTATATACTTTTTACAGGTCTTGACGTAACAGAGAAATGAAGTGTTATGACAAGTGTTTTGAGCACTATTTAAGAGAGAGAGAGAGAGAGAGAGAGAGAGAGAGAGAGAGAGAGAGGAGAGAGAGAGAGAGAGAGAGAGAGAGAGAAAGAGAGAGAGAGACACTGTAATAAAGTAACTGTACTGCTTTTGTATCATATTTATATATAGATATATAAATACAAATTTTCCATTGGAGATTTTACACCTAAAAACACGAAACTTAAAAATTAAACACTGTACAGAGTATATATTTGAAAATGCAGTAACTAATTATCACATCTTGAGAAACAGGAACTGAACCAGTCAAATTACATGTTACATACAGATTGCAATTATTTTTCTCAGGTGAACAGAGTAATTTTCAAAGAATGACACTAATTCAACTCATAGTTACATCTCTGATATTACATTAACAAATTCATTTTATCAAATTGAGCGTGACTGAACAACCTCATAAACTCAAGATCATGGAAAGTCCTTGTGACAAAGA
Organism: Macrobrachium rosenbergii; assembly: GCF_040412425.1. Lineage (NCBI taxonomy): Eukaryota > Metazoa > Arthropoda > Malacostraca > Decapoda > Palaemonidae > Macrobrachium > Macrobrachium rosenbergii. The sequence continues at coordinate 53,078,471 of NC_089791.1, read as the reverse complement.
ATTTTTAAATGGACATAATACTGATGATACCCATTACAGAAATATAACTTAAATTTTCCATGTGGTATTTTACACTTCTATGAAAAATTTTATAAATGTACTTTCAAACATTAAACAAGCATTTTTCTGCAGGGGTGATCATCTTTGAAAAGTGCATTAATCTGTTGTAAATTAAATCACATCTTGTAAATAGGTTAAACTGAATGTGCTGAAATTAACTTTGCACACATATTTATGCATGTACAACAATAAAAATAATAGATTTTGATAGATTTTACACATGAAAGCATGGCATATTTGATAGATATTTTAACATGAGAAAAAATAACAAATGTATTTTTCATAGAGATTTTGTCAACATTAACACATGAAATGTAAGAACAGTTGAGATTCTATTTAAAATCAAATGCATTTTTGCTTGAGATTTGATTACATAAAAGAATGAAATGCATTTTTCCATACAGATTTTACACATAAAAGCATGAAAACTTCCAAAACTGGTAAAGCCTTAGTCACCTACTTCTGCAGGGTTTCTTTTCCTGAACTGAAAATCAGATGCCCATTAGTTAGGTTCCAGTTTAAATCTTGGTTTTTGATTTTGAAAATTAAAGGTCAATTGTAAGATCACACATTACTGTATCATAAAAAATAACCTATGGTTGAAGCTTTATCAGTTTTGAAATATTTTCATAAATCCTATAGGCAGAAAATTCTACCATCAACTTCTTTGTTTCAAATGGTGAACTAAAGCAGGTTTAAGCCAAAACACTTACAGTCTAGTAATATTCAATCAATTACCTTCATTTTGAACAAACCAACTTCAATCAGCACAATATTTCAGAATTTATGGTGAATTTTTAAAAAAAATTTTATGTTCGAACGCTGAAATTTAATTCAGCATCACTTTGTGATAATAGATTTTGTGTTGCTTTATCAATTTTCAATTTGTTCTATACCAAAATCTTAATCAGCAAATTAGTGTACAATCCAAAGAAAAAGGGATTTTGACAGAGGAAAAATCTTTTCTGAGGAAGGTCCCAGGTCACCCGGTGAAATTCCATTACAGCACGAATTTCTAGGTATAACAATGCTAGATATACCAGAGAAAAGAGCTTTCAGGAAAGCTGGGGTTACTACCCTCAGTCGAAAGCCTTTTAGGAAGACGCCGGTATAATGAAGGGTGAGTGAAATACCACTACCACGGAAATATACTGAAAGATCTCTCCTATCAAAACCCCGAAAAGAGCGTGAGCGTTACAGCTCCCACACTCAACACCCCGCCCAGGACGGCGACACCAGCGCCACCTACTTCATTCCATGCTAGCACTAACCCCAGACTTGGCATGTGCAAGTAGGGGGAGTACTAGGTGAGCTAGGGAGGGTCACTGGTGACACGGGACCTTCCTCAGCCAGATTTTTCTCTGTCAAAATCCCTTTCTGAGTCCAGTCCCGTGTCAGCCGGTGAAATAGTGATAGAGAATCATGCCAAGACTGCAACACTGGAAAAAAGGGGGTAATCTGAAGAAAATGCAAAATTTTAACGAAAATAATTTTAATCAAGTAATTCTCTTCCATGAAGCAAGAATACTTAAAACTAAGGTATATTAATTATAAGGCACATCAAAAACTTAATACTATAAAAATGGGAGGTCCTGCATGACGGGGAAAAACCTCAAAAATCTTAAAATTACTTAAAGGTAGTGAAACATGAAATGTGCACAGAACAAGAAAATACAACCCTTAAAACTATACATAAACTTATTCTAAAAACATGTAAGAGAAAAAAAATCAATGAAATTAACACACGCAATTATCTGGGGGTAATGTGGAGCCAAATAAAACTGCCCAGTACCCCTTAAGAGAAACAATTATGGCTAATCAGATTACAGTTTTCCATCATAAAATACAAGATACATCAATATGAAGAGCCAGGCAGTAGAGTAATCAAACAACCAGGAGAATAGCAGAGAAGCAAATGAGGTAGGCGGGGGGGGAAAGGAAAGATATGATTATTTAATGTGGGGAGATGACATCCTACTGCTATGGTAGAATATTTCAGGGCTTCGAGTGATTTTAAATAGTATGCGAAACACTAGAGGTGATTTCCAACTCGTATATTTAGATAGTTCTGAAAAGTCCATATTATGAAAATAATTAGTAGAAGAAAATTGCTCAATATCATGAACCTTTAGAACTGAATCTGGGTTGGCCTGTTTAATGAAATACAGAATTTGTTGTCTTATAGCATTTAGGGAAAGAGTACCACCTTTCTCCCTGATAAAAGAGGACCCGACTTTACACTGTGGAGTTCTTAAAAGGTAAGATTTAAGTGTATAAACTGGACATAAAGATTGGTCTGAGGAAGGGCACCACCTTCCAGGGAGACCACCTGTCCTGTGGGTCTGCCTTAGCTAAAAATCTAGGGTCAGGGAAAGGAGGACCTCCAGATGGGAGGAAGTTAACAAAATTATCACTTTAGTGAGAGCTGATATTCTGAGATTCTAGCACCTGAAGCCAACCAAGCAAGAATAAGGTTTTCCAACAGATCCTGATAAGAGCAAATGAAAGTTATCCAACTCTGATGCTAACTTGAGGACGCCATTGAGAAACCACGTAAAGAATGTGGACGTGATAATTGGTCTCAGACGAGCTATGTTCTGGGGATGGATGAAAAATAAGAATCTGTAAGGTCAATTTTAAAGTCAGAAGAAATACTTTCAATTTAATTTGATTGTGGTAATAGTATGAGCCAGGCCTTTCTCAAACAGTGACTAAAAGAAGGAAACCCTAAATTAGCTGTCATGATTTTGGCTTCAGATGCTTTTAGGAAGGAGGCTAATTTTTTGAATCGCTGAGTCATATTGCCTAATAGTAGAATCTCTTTTATCTGATTCTAAAAACAGAGTGTTGACAGGGTCAATGTTTACCTTTGAGCCAACTTTATAAAGTCCATAAAACTAGGGCATCTTGAATTCTTGAGGAAGCTGACACAGTCTTGGTTTGTACTGTCTGTCAGAATGGGCTTTGGGAACAAGACTCGTGAATCCCAGTTCCTGGGCTGAGAGAGGGAACCACTGCTCTTTCGGCCAGCAGGGGCTACAGAGCTGGTTGACCTTTGAATGTCCCAGGAGTTTGTGTAAAACTTTCAGCAGTAATTATTGGAGGGAACAGATAAATCTTTCTCCAACTGTTCCATCTACTGTCATTGCGTCTGGGGCTAACGCCTGAGGGTGTCCAGGTTGGGGCCACGAACAGGAGCTGAAGCTGCTCGTTGCAAACAGATCCACTTGAGGCCCGGAAACCTGGCGGCAAATCCATTTTGAAAGATCTCCATGTCCAGGGACCACTCCGTCTCCAACGGGTAGTCCTGACAGGAATCCGGCCACCACGCCCCACTTCCCGCTAGGTGGTGACAGGTGCCAGCCGTGCTTGTTCGCTAGGAGTAGCGATAGCAACCATTACTTGCTTACTCGACCTGATTTGAGCCTGCTGTTGATGCAATGAACTACCACTGCGCTGTCCAATACCAGCCTGATATGAATCAAGCTAAAGGATTTTCTTCAGTTAGAAAAGACCTTACAGCTTCCAGGGTATTTATATGGAACTGCAAAACATTGTGGACCACGCCTTGTACTTTTGTTTTGTGAATATCCTCCAGCCGCTTTAGGGAAGTGCCTGTGGGATAACTAGTGCCGGAGGGGGAACTGAAGGAAATTGTTTTGGATATACTTCTGACCGAGGCCAAGGTTTTAGTCTTGTCTTTGGCATTTGAGGAATGGAGGAGACCTTGTCTCTGAGCTTGACATTTGCTCACTCACCACACTCTGTTTATGCCTTTATTCTTGCTTAATAGCAGGTCTGTCACTGAGGCAAACTGAAGAGATCTACAGACCTTTCTTGGGGATCGGCGGGATGCTGATGGATTTTTGAGGAATCTCAGAGAGATGCGACTTTCCTCTTAAAGGCGGAAGGGACAGCAGTGGTGAGACGACAGATCCCACTGGTGGCTCCAAATCCGCCTGAAAGTCCGGGACCGAGCCGACGGACTTCCTTCAATCCAGCTGAAACCTAGCTACTCCAGGGAAATTGATGACCATGGACGTAGCTTCGACACCCGGAACTGTTATGCCCAAATTCATCCAATCGCCTAAATATGCCAGGGATATCCCTTGAGACCGGAGTTGTTGTACTTCACTGTCCACCAGCTTTGTGGAATATCCCGCGCACGTTCAGACCGGCGGCATGACCTCATGATAGGTTTGATTCTCGCGAAATTGGAAACGAGGAACTGAGAGAAGTTCGGGCGCGAACCGACGCATAATACGCCCGAAAGATCGATAGAGGTGGTGACGCCCCACGCGGAAGTAGAGTCCGACCTGAGCTACCGTAAGCATGCGTAAACTTGTCGCGATTTTATGTAGATTTTAGACACGACAGATCCAGGATCACTCTAGCTGATCGAGTCTTTTTGGGGAACAGTGAATAGCCTGCCTGAAATTTTAGGTGCCTTGCTTTCTTTATTGCTCGCTTGTTGAGCAACTTGCCACATAATCCTGCAGGATTGATGGGTGGCTGAAAACCTGGTTGGAGAGGGGAGGGTTCTTGATCCAGCTCCATCCTGGTCCCTTGGACACAATGCTGTGTGCCCACGGGCTGAAGGTCCACTGGTCCCTGAACCAATACAGGCGACCGCCTACCTGTGTCTTCTCAGTGGGAGGAGCGTGGCCTGTTCCCCACCACGCCCAGGCCTCCCCTTGGGGTGGTGTTGATTTTCCCAGGGGGACTTTGCCCTTCCTCCCCACAATCCCTGTTGAGGTGCCGTGAAAGAACCCACGCCCTCATATGTGGGGTTGTATGCTGGGGTGAGATACATGAGAGGGCCGCTGGTGGACCAAACATACTGCCAAGGGTGGGACTTCTAGAGGTAGATGTGTGGGCTAATGCTGTCGAGACCGGGACGGCTTGAACCATCGCCTGATGGGGCCTCTTCTTATGCCTCCTGAACCTTTTGCCTCCTCCTCGCCTGGGGCCGCTATATGGGAATTCCACCGAGCGACTCTGATTGGCCCGTAGCCTCAGTCATAACGCTTGTAACCCCCTCCTTCAGGGAAGAGGTTAGGTCCCAGATCGAGCTTTTAACGAGCTTGTTAGGCCTGGCGGATTGTAGCATCAGCAAAATAAACTTCCTGTACATTCCAGCCTGGCCGTGACAAACTCATGCAAGTCTAACTGGAAGGTCGCCAGGAAAGACTTTAGCCAGAACCTGGGAAAAAGGTTCATTCGAGCTGGGAGACGGCAGTAGCTTGTAAGACAGCCGGAGCTCAAGGACCGGCTAACTTAGTCCGGGTCCTCAACCCACCTTCATGATTCCGCAGCTTAGGGAGTTGCTCACTAAACTGGGCGCGTGGAAGCGCAGAGGGGGTCCAGCTTGCCGACAGTGAAAGTGGACGGGCCCACCCAGAACTCATTACTCCTGGGAATACCAGGGAAGTAGGGTCTTGTTTCCCAATTGAGGTAAGGGGTTACCATCAAGGCATGCTCGGCCGTGAGCCAGAGCAATTTTATCCAAACAAGGGGTGGGAAGGTCTTCTCCCAGGGCTAACATCGTGAAATTGCCCTGAAAGGGGTCAACTTCAGTGTTCACTCCTGCTCACCTGTCAGAGTGCGCAGGAGAGCTGACTGGGCTTGGTCCTAGGGATGATGACAGTCTCCTAGGAACCTTGTTCGACCAAATCCAGGCTTCTTCTGTGAGCCTCACGGGCTCGGGATAAGGGGGCAAGAGATCGCGGGGAAGAACTCCAACCTCCAACCGCCTCGCCCAGACCCTAAGGTGAGTTTGCCATCATGCTGGATGGCCCGGAGTGCAACTGGCCAAGGGTTTTCCGACATCAAACGCGGAGGTCCGTGAGGGTCGGGATAGCAGTACTGCGGGTTCGGCTTAGGTGGGCGAGCCAAACCTGCCAGTACACCGTCATAACTGGCCAACTTATCAGTGATTTTTTCAAACCCTCAGAGTCTAGGATCCTCCTGAACTTTTTGTACAGTTCAGTGGCTAAGGGCTGTGGCATCAAAAGAGGCTGGCGAGGAGGGCTTGGCTTTGCAGCCCTTATCGCGCTCTTGCTGGAGGAGCTAGATTTGCTGAGCCTACCGGGTCCAAACCTTAGTCGACGGGGAAGGGCGATGTCTTCTAGAAGACGAGGACTTATAGCCCTTCGCCTTCCATGAAGTCCTCAACTTGGGGATAGCAGATGGAGCCTCATCACCCAAAGAAGAAGACTTCACAAACCTGCAAAAAAGATGACATAGATGAATCAGGGGAGTTAAACAGAGGCCCCCTCCAACATCCTCCTCACTACCTCCACTTACCACCTGGTCCTGCCCGTGATTCAGGTTCCAGGTCGAGATTTAGCAAGGCAACATCTCCGAGACTTCGGCGTATAGGATGTCCACTTGAGGTGGCTGGTCGCATCCCGATCTGCTGGGATTAGGGGTGGCAGACCTTCAGGCACTGCTGCCGCCACCCGCGTATACCGCCGGGTAAAGCAGATCCTCAACCTGGCGCCGAGGATCGAGGGCTTCCCGGACGGAACATTTCTGCCGAACCCAGCCACCCAGGCCCGGAGGGATTCCAAGGCAGACTTCTTGAAGCTTCGTCCGCCTGCAAGGAAACCAGCAATTAGTTAGGAAACGAAAAGCCAGACCGGGAACCTTAAACAATATACAATAGTGAGGAGCATGAACCGGGGAAAATAAGACTGTCACATCGACTCATCCTGGATGGTTGAGCAGGGAGAGCAAAGCAAACTCACAACCATCGGGGTGCCAAACAAATTAGGGAAACAATGGGCCGGACCGCACAACCAGCGTGGTCCGCATACTACGCAGTCTGTGAGGGGTTGTTGAAGGAGGCGGTATAATCGCTCCTCACAGCGAACAGTCTGTAAGAAGAAAAGTGCGAACCTCCCACCCTAAGCAAAATAAAGCTGGCAAGGCCGGGAATTCAACTGCAAACCGGAATACTCCGGTGAGGAAAACTCCCTAACATAAACTGGGCCAATAAGCTCTAAATGCTCAGATGGAAGGAAGGTAGAGTTCCAGACCCGGAGGACTCCAGAATGAATGGGAGAGAAACCAGGAACTAACCATAAGGGTTTACCAGAAAAATAACGCATGGAGACCCTGGTATAAGCCGGACTCAATTTATATATAATGAATAAAGTACTCCTGTAGATAAACAGATTTATCTAAAATTATAAATAAAAACAAAAAATAAAATAATATAATATAAAAACAGTAATAAGTGATGGTAAGAACACAAGAGGGCCGGAGGGATCCGTTCCCTATAATGATGTAAAAACCTTCACCCTTACTTCCCGCGAGAAACAAGATGGGTAAATGCTCATATGTTCAATAACACAAGGGTGAAGCAAATTAATATATACCGTATCACGAACCTGACGGGGAGAGCCTAGAGGTATGGGACAGTGATTCGAATATTCGAGTAAACAAACCACCAACTCAATACAGCGATTAGACGGACAATATGGGAGGAGAATCCCTCTACCAACAAAAGAAGTCCAGACTGAACCAAAACGCCATCTAACATCTAGCTGCCACCCCATGAAGGCAGAGCAAGGCTGGAAAGGGGAGGAAGGGGGAGGAGGTAAGGAGAGAAGTAGGCTACCAAGGAACAGGAGACAGGGAGAAACTCACCCGCTCAACTGCATCGTACCTCCCACTTGGAAGGGTAGTAAATGACTGGGAGCTAATGAACCCAAGTCCGACTCTAGTTAGGCGTGTTTCATATGGGCCTAACCTAAGTATAGGTTAGAAAAAGAGAAGGAGTAAAGGACCGAGGAAGCAACTGGGAGAGAAATTTTGTGCCGTAGAGCCAACCGGGATCGAGAATGGGGCAGGGGCGACTAGCCTAGAGGAAACACATCAAAGAACTCGATTCCCCCAATTGGAGGAAGAGAACCAAGGGCCTCCTCTGCCCACCTAAAACGATCCCGGAGGAAACAGCAACCAAAACTCCTCAACCTGATCTCCTCACTCCAGGCAAGGGACAGGCAAACAAGCCTACTCCAAACAGCCACCAACACATAAACAATTAAAACTAAAATGTGCTCAACAGAGGCGTAGCCTACACCGGGAGCGGTTAGATTGAGCTGCCGCCACCACCAGAGTAAACCACCTGAAACAATTAAAATAAAAAATATACTAAAATAAAAAGAGCACCATCTTCAATCAAAAATAATAGCCTAGTTGAGACCAAAACAAAAAAGGAACCTAACCTGGGGGGGGTACCTAGGCAGGGCATCACTCCCAATAAAGGCCGCTTAGGCCAATAAACAAGAACCAAAGTGGAGGGAGCCACCAAGGAACCACCAGGAAGGAACCAAAGGTTAAAATCTATCTATAACGGCGAGCGGCTCAAACTGAAAATAACAGAAGAGTCGCTTCCGCTGTCGACATGGTTGGCGGGGACGCCAGCGGGCGCTATAATAAGACTCAATATTTATGAAAATATTTAGACCAAACAGCCAATAAAACAGAACAAAAACCCCACAAGAAGATTTGCAAATAACTTAGAGATGGAAGGTGCTCACGCCATCAGATGTAGAAAATAATCCAAATAGAGGACGAAAGCACACAAAAGAAACGAATTTGTCACGTACAGAAAATGGAATGCCAGTGGCGCTTGGTGTCGCCGTCCCGCGGTGCTGGAGTGTAGAGCTGTAATCGTCACCGCTCTGTTCCTGGGGATTTGGTAGGGAGAGATCTTTCGAGTAGGTTCCTGTGGTAGTGGTATTTCACTCAATCCTTCTTATACCCCACGCCTTCCTAGAAGACGCCGGCTGGGGTAGTAACCCCAGCTTCCTGAAAGCTCTTTTCTGGTATATCTAGCATTGTTATACCTAGAAATTGCATGTAATGGAATTTTCACCAGCTGACACGACTGGACTCAGAAATAACTCATAGTTTTAACTGTTTTCTCACAGCGATTTGTATACAATTATATATGAAATTTTTTTTACACTGTCATATATTTCAATATTTATATATGATAATGATATTTTTTCCATTTCTGATGGTTGCATACTAAAACTTCATTTCGATGGTTGCATACTAAACTTCAGGCAATGACAAAAAAAGGAGCCAAAATGAACTCTAATCTTAAAAAACTCAAGCATGCTGTGATTTGAAAAACTTTTTCTGCTTCCTAACTCGAACGCCGCCTGCAGCACGCATAGACACTTTTGAAATAGAGGCTCAAGCAAGTATGGTTAATATGATGATACATCAATTTTTAAAAGCAAATTGTATTTTTCCAACTATACAAACCCGAGGTCCTTTACATTAGGAATTACTTTCAGTGTAGGCCTGAAAATGGCTGAACTTTTGAACAAGGTGATAGGCAGTTAACCACTGTCCCAGGGAGGCGTGAGCACCGCCTCTGCCCAGATGTAAACACGCCAATTCTGGGCTTTTGGCCCAGGCATCAGATTGAGGGGTGGCAAGAGGTGGGCATGAAATGAATGGCAGGACCTCGGTTTGTAAAGAAAAAATACAATTCACTTCTTAAAATTGTGATTTGTCCTTACATCGATATACAAACTGTTGGTCCATTGGGAAGACTCACTGTTGGAGGGAGGAACTGAGTCTTTATGGAACTGACTAGAGTTCACTACTGACCTTGTCTTTCCTTCCTGGGCTCATAGAGCGAGGAAGGGAAAATTGCCTGGACAAAATGATCAAGCAAAGGGATCAATTGTCAGACTTCTGGGTCCTCTCTGCATGAAAGAGAATCACAGTTCATGCAAAGTAGGCTAGGAAGAACTTGGAGTCGGGTGAGCATGGGCACCACAAGCATTGGGTTTGTCTTATTGTCATGGCCTCCTTCCCCCTTGCAAAGGGAGGGAGGGGGTTGCTTCATACACCTGAACAGAAAATAGAATGGAGCACCTGCTGGTGCCCTGCATCAACCGCCAGATCCAGCATGTAACGGCACGTCCGCCTCCCGCCCATGGAAGAAAGCTGACAGGGGAGGGAGAAGAGAGGCCAGTCACCCAAATTCATTCTCCAATCATAACCGCATACATCTTGGCAAGATGCAACCTGTCCTTTTAGAGGAGCCGGTGTTTACACAACTTGTTGAGCAGCCACCACAGGACCCAAGGAAAAAGTGTCCAAGGACTTGTGAGCAACATCCGAAGGTAGAAGGAGGTGAAGGTGGTCCGTTGGGACCACACACTTGCCTTCAACACCTGAAGAACCGACATGTTCTTCCGGAATGCGAGGGACAGACCAATGCTGCGGACTTCATAAGCTCTCGGACAAAGCATACTGGTGTCGCCTTTCTCCGCAGCAGAATACGCCTCCTATTGTCTCACAAAGCCAGAAAGAGATCGGCCCGGACTAATTCTTTCTTGGTCGCTTCAGTACTAACGAAGAGTCGCCGACCAGAGACGCTCAAGTCCTCTTCAGACAGCGCCGCAGCACCTAACAGACACAGTAGCATCCGCCTGGTTCACTACCTTCAAACTCCTCTAGGAGGGATCATGAAGGACTTGAACCGCGCGTCAGGGACCAAAGGATTCTGAGCTTCGCCACGAAATTCAGGACGAAATCGTGAGCGCAAACCATCCCCCATCCCCCGAGAGTTTAAAAATCGAAGGAAAGTCCGTGCAGTTCACCAACTCTCTTCGCGATGCCAGGGACTGCAAGAAGACAGTCTTGAGGGTCAGATCCTGTCTGACAATTTGCAAAGACTCGTACAGTGCACAGTCAGGCTCTTAGAACAAGTCACACTCCTGAAGCAGGGGGCCTGAGGCCCTGGGTGTGGGCAAGACCTGAAGTCTCCATCAGCAGAAAAATCTCAGAGGGAGGAGGATATCTACTTTCAGCTGCAAGACTAGCTTTGAGCATGCTGTAGACTTTACAGCTGAAACAGAGAGAAGCTTCGGCTGGCTGGAAGACATGAAGTCCATGATAGCTCCACCTGGAGAGATACTCGCCCATGACACCAGGACCACGTCCCATGATATACCGCTGTAGAGGATCGTCTGAGGTACCTCGCCATCTCCTGTGCAGCACAACGCAAAAGCCTCGCCACAGATGGTGGATAACCTCCAGCCGAAGACACAGGGACTGTACTTCCTGGTGGTACCGCTCACGGGGTTGACAGCAGGCTGTGGGTGGGGGGAGAATCTTCTGCACCTTTGGAGAGGATAGCTAGCAGGTCGGCGCTACCAAACGTACAGCCATTGGGTGCCTACCAGAATCATTCCCAGATTCAGAGATCATCGCCTGGCTGATCACTCTGCGAACTGCTGGCAGAACAGGAAAGGACATAGGATGCTGAGGTTGTCCCACGGGTGCTGGAACGCGATCCTCCGGCAGCGGCCCATGGGGTCCAGCATGACAGAGCAGAAGACCTGGAGTTTCCATGTGCCAGGTGGCTAACTGATTGATGACTTGATGCCCCACAGGCTTCAAATAGCCCTTCCATGGCTTCCATGAAGGGGACCATTCAGTTCTGATCACCTGATTCTGGCGGCTGAGCTTGTCTGCCGCGACATTCCTCTGCCTGGGGATGTACCGTTGGCTGACAGCTTCTACCGAAAGTGAGCCACGGCCCACTGCACCTGCATCGTCAAACTGGTGGAGCGGAGGATATTAGACCGCCCCGCTTGTTGACTTATGCCACCACCGCAGCATTGTTACCATCAAAACTACTTGGAGTGTCCAATCACTTGATCTCGAACTCTTGGAGAACCAGGAAGGGCTGCCTTGAGTTCCAGTGGGGATGCTGATATGAAGGTGTTTGTCATCTTGGTAAACTCCTGAAGCAACAACCTTCAGGTGTGTGCCCCATCCCTTGGTCGATGTGTCTGAGAACAGCAGCATGTCCGGAGGGGAGTATGCAGGGATAATCCATCAAGAGGTTCCCATCATCCATCCACTCAGTAAGGTCCCCTCTCACCTCCTCGAAAGAGGGATGAGAAAGGACTGGGGGTCTGGGACCAGACCACACACTTTAGTCTCCATTGTAGAGACAGCAGGTGAAGACACCCATGAGGTACCAGCTTCTCCACTGACGACAGGTGACCGATGATGACTTGCCATTGCCAGGCTGCCTGTTCCTGTCAAGATAAGAACATCTGTGCTGCCTGCCTGAACCTGCTGATACGAGAGTCCGAGGGAGCATCTGCCATCGTGGTCTAATGCTACGCTCAGGTACTTTATCCTCTGCTTGGGGAAGAGATCCGCCTCAAGATCTGTCCATGATCCCAAGATCAAAACTCAAGGAGCCGATCCGCCCTTCAGCAATTGTGAGCAGTTGCTTCCAGATACCTCAGTGGTAGACGATCCCGCGAATGTATCGCCCAAGCTGACACGAGAAGACCTAGAACACCTTGGAGCGGTCCAGAGCCCGATGCAGTGACCTGAATTGGGCAATCCCGATTCCTGAGGATAAAGTGGAGGTCCTTGCGAGAGGACAGATGAGTGGGTATTTGGAAACACGACCTTCAAGTCCACCGTAGCACGGTCATTTCCTCATGGAAGCTTAAGAAATGGAACGCGTCATTGTGAACTGAGTCTGGCGAACAAATCGTTCAAGGAGAGGCTCAGGTCTATGATTGGTCTCCATCGCTCTGGCATCTCTCTATGAGCGAAGACATCGCCAAAGCGCGCCTGGGAACCAGTCCGACACGACTCACAGCACTCAGCATGACTTGCACTTTGCCGGTGCAGAGTCCTTTTGGTGTTCCTTGGATGTAGGTGGGGACGGGACCGAGAGTAGGAGAGGCCGAGACTTGAAGGGGAAAGATATCCTCCGGAAGACATCCACTATCCAGGACTCGCCCATGTTGCTGCCACGTTGTCTAATGGCTCGACAGGCAACCCCCCACCTTCGGCAGCCATTAGGGGGAATGCTAACCCCATGCTTCCTCTCCTGCCCTTCCAGATTGGAAAAGGGGCTGAGATGGGAAGACCCACCTTTCCAGAGGAAGAAGAAGGCTGGGTGTTTCACAGGATCCTTTGAAGACCGACTTCTTAGGGCTGAGAAGGCTTAGCCTGACCCCAGGGCCTGGTCGCAGGGAACATGAAGACCTGAGGTCTTGGCCACTGCCTGGTGAACAAGCCAGTCGCTGTCATCGGCCCGACGCTTGTCCACCGCAGCATCCACCAACTCTCGAGGGAAGAGAGAGGTAGACCCGACCCCAGCAATGGTCTGTTCCACAGGGTCATTGCCAACTCGAGCCCCAAAGGACCTGGAGAAGTGAGAAAAAGGCGCCCTTCGCTTTGTGACCAGGTTAGCCTAAGATACTGAAGGTCTGGTATGAGGCAGGAGATGGCTCACTCCAGACTGGCATAGTCTCCGAAAGCCGAGTCTTCCTGAGGCATGATGGCGCTGGAGTGAAGCAGCCACTTGGATACTAGAACGCCCAGATGCAGCTATGAGACTGGCCTGGAAGTTTATGGCAGTGGTTTCCAAGGTTGCGGCCCTTGCTGAGAGGGTGATACCTCTGCAGTAAAGTGCCGCAATGAGAGACCCAGATCCAAAATCAGAAATCCAGGTCTGGGTCAACCTGCTTAGACGGCAATGACCTCTCCAACAGCGTGTAGAAACACTTCTGACGAGGCAGTTCGATCAAAGTGAATTGTCCTGCCCAGACACAAGACCATTCACCTGATCGAGTAATCCCTCGACAGCGTGGACCACGGCAGCCCCACTGAAGCCCTAGGTTTCCTTCTTGAGTCCCCAAGAGGTTAGAAGTGCGATGGACAATCCACAGACGAAGCCATGGTCCTTCCTGAGAGGTTGTTGTGCTGACAAATCAGCACAATTACCTCAGCAAAAAGTCCTCTGTATCTCAGGGGTGTTCGCGTCCTGGAGGAGGACCCTGATTCCCTTCCTTCTGGGGTCCTCCTGGATCTACTCTCCCTGCAGGAGGAGAACCCCAGCAGACCCCCTTGATCCTTCCTGCACACGCGGAAGCACGACCTGGCTAGACCAAGGACCGAGCCAGGCCGCATTACCCCAGTGAGAACTCATGTGGTAGAGACGACTCGTGTGAGTCATTCCTGTCTAACTTCGCACCTGGGAGGAGCCCAGAGGTAGAGGACAGGAGGCGAGGAGGATTGTGGTACTCCACTGGTCTTGCTGGCCCGGAACCAACAGGAGCAGCGGGCCGGAAGCAGTCATCAATCCGCGGTGGTGACGGCAGCCCGGGTCGAGAAGAACGCTTTCGCCTGGGCAAAGCGTTCTCCCGAGGAGAACGGAGCGGCTCACGTGAGTTGAGCCGTGCACTCGGCTCCCCCGAGCCAGGTTGGCCACGCAAACGCAGTTGGAAACTGGGAGGAATTGAGCATGTGACTGGCTGGCGTGAACTTGCGCTGTCCTCTGGGCGTGCTGCAGTCTTCTTCGAGGCCAAAGCCTCTGGGTGAAGACTGGCGGAGGCCTCTTCTCTACCTCCCAGGTGTCCGGACACGAGGGGACCAGTGCACCTTCTCGGAACCTGGCTTGGTACTCGAAGAAGCACCAGCAGGAAGAGTCTGGAGCACCTGCATGGACTCTTTCTCCAGTCCTGTGCCTGGAGTTGGTATGGAGAGGTTTCTCCCGTACCAGACTCAGTACTTGGGTCTCCTTAGAGGCTCGGGTACTCAGAGCGACTCACGATCGAGTGTCCGACACGGTCCCGCTGGCCTTAGAAGCAGTTAAAAGTTAAGTATACCTGAGTTTTACCAGACCACTGAGCTGATTAACAGCTCTCCTACGGTTGGCCTGAAGGATTAGACTTATTTTACGTGGCTAAGAACCAATTGGTTACTTAGCAACGGGACCTATAGCTTATTGTGGAATGGCTTCTTAGACGCAACAGGGGGGAGTGCAAACCATGGTCTGCACGCCCTCGGCTCCCAATGTGACTGACCTGGGGCAATGACGGTTCCCTGGGTCCATGGACCAGGAAAAGCCAATGAGAGATCCTGCCTTCCCTGTGGAAGAGGCGGTCTTTAGAAATCTCGGTGCGAGACTTCTGGGGAGGCAGGCTTCTTCTTCTTCGACTGTGAGCCTCGGAAAGAAGAGGAAGAAGAGGTAACAGATGACAACGGAGCGATGATGAAGACGAAGCGACCATCACCTTCTCGATCTTCTTGACTTCTTCCTCAGGATGGCAGTCAGGTCCCCCATCCACGAAGAAGCAGCAGAATGCACAGGAGCAACCAGGGAGGCCAGGGGAGCAGGTGCGACCAGGGTAGCGGAGACGGTGCTCTGGCCAGTAACTACTGGGGCAGGTGCAGCAGCGCGGGAGCCAGGAAAGCCAGGAGACGTAGCCAGGTTCGAGAGCCCGGGTGGCACATGGGAGACCAGGCCGGAATGAGTGTCAGGGAAACGAGGAGCCGGAACCATGGTCATGAATGAGTGTGGGTCAGCAACAGGAGCAGGCATTGAGAGGTAGGGCACCAATGAAGTCACCATGTGCGAGGGGCCAGGCAGGGATAACGGGGCCAGGAACCCAGGGGGCAGCAGCACGGAGTGGAATGTAGCAGGAGCGGCCAACACCTGGGTGTCCAGGTGCGAGGCCACCAACACAGGCAGCTTACCAAAGGACGACGTGGTGACGGTCGTGGTGGTGGATTTGGTGGCTGCGTGGGTCGTTACCGGAGCGCCTGACAAATGTGACACCAGACCCTCCAGTGACGGAACGCCAGGCATACCCAGGTGCAGCCAGGCAGAGGCGAGATCAGGTACCTGGCCAAAAGAAGGCGCTTCCACCCCTAAGCCTGAGGACAGAGTCAGGTCAAAAAGGGAAGCCTCTACTCATTCTGGGGGAAAAAATTGACCCGGAGCGAGGAAAATCAGAGAGGGATGTCTGATGACTGCTCCCCATGGCCTTCCACCTGATGGAAATTGAATGAGGAAGGAGAGGAGTCCTCACCAAAGGGGGAGGCAGCAAGAAGGAAGCTGCCAGGAGGGAGAAATGACCGGACGGATCAGCCACCACAGGAGTCGTCGGGGGCATTATCCTCGGACAACGCCTTGGCGGGCTTTCTACGGTATCGTCTCCTCCCCTCAAACTTCACCCACTGCTCGGCAGACCAGGAGCAATACTCAGCACAGGGCAAAGCACACGAACACACGTCCCCTGCAGGTGGGGCAGAGGGAATGTGGGTCCGCGTCAATGCTAGATCTAAATGAATTACACTTTTTGCCTCCCACCCCAGGACACACACGCTGGGGGAAGGAGGGCTTAAAGGACTTACCCACACTCATAGTTAAAAGAAAAAAGAAAGTTCCCACCGGGAAAAGCTCAACAGCAGTCAGGAAGAGAGCGAGAAAACAACGTCCACAGTACGACGGCCAGAAGCAAATTGGAATTTTACATCTGGGCAGGCGGTATTCCCACCTCCCGGACGGTAGTTAACTGCCTAACCACCTTGTTCGAAAGTTCAACGGCCATTTCCAGCCTGCGCTGAAAGTAATTCCTAATGTAAAGGACCGACAGTTTGTATATTGTGTTGAAACAATCACCAATGTTACATTGTGTATCCCTGCTTACATTAATGAAGACTGGAAATGCAAAGCCAAACACATTTAAATCACTCTCTAATAAAATAAAATCACCATTATATAGGTATCTTGATTTATCTATCAAGATAAATACATGAAATATATAAAAATGCAACCAGACATGTCATTTCTCTAGCCATAAGGCATCAATATATGGTGTATCAGTTACTCAACTTAACAAACAAATTATAAAACACTTACTCTGGCACAGAGGTGCGTTCCAATTCAGAGTGACGGGTCTCAAGATGCTTTTGAAGGTTGTATTTTACTTGATATTCACAGCCGCACAGATGACAGTAATATACACTATATGCTTCACCCGCATTGTTCAGAACTATTTTCAAACTGGGAGCAGGAGTATCAATAGGGTTAATCATGCGATTAGACCTGCAGAAATTAAAATATTGTCACGAAAATTTCTTTCATAAAGTCAAGAAAGTATTGTAGTAAAAAAGCAGTGAAGAGTAATTTTTGTTCCAAACTATGGGAATAAGTAAGAAAATATTTAATATTAAATAAAATGGACACAGTATCACTTAGACAGTTATTAGGGGTATTGTCAACCTCCGGTCTTCGCGGGGGTTAGGGACCACAACCACCCACTGAAAATGCCTATAACTGCCTATTCTTATAGTTCAAACACCAAATACTGTATACCTTACACTAAAATGCTTATAACTGCCAATTTTAAAAGCTCAAACACCTAATATACCTTAAACTATCATCTACACCATATATTCCTAAAACTATCATCCTAAAACACTATTTTGCTGTGTTTACATTAATATTAATATTTGAAAATTAGTAAATAATTTTATCATAAAAAATGTACTTAGTCATGAAAATAACAAGAAAATACAGTAATTAGTGAACATTACTCTATGAAAAAATCTGCGAATTAGTGAATTTTCTGTGATTTATTTGGATTTACATTCCACAGAAAAGTCCACGACTAACTGAAGCCACGAATGCTAAACCACGATAAAGTGGGGGTCCACTGTAGATTACTCCAAAGTTCTTAGAAAGAATAAAAACCACATTTGACAATGTCCTCAGAAAGAACACAGGCCTAATCTATAACTGGTTTAAAACAAAACTGATTTTATTTATAAAAATTTATCACTCATGTATAATCTACAACATGGTTTTTAGGATGTCCCAGACACTGCAGACTTTTGTCTAACAGGCAGTAGCAGTACAGTACTGCATGTGTGCCACAGCTGCTAATTGCCTTAGTTTTTGAGTAGTCTGGAAAATGTAAGGTCAGCAGGACTGGAAGGAAGGCAGTTGATTGAATATGACAAATTTTTAAAGTAATTTGTATTTTTCCTAACATGCAAACCTGAGGTCTTTACATGAGGAATTATCCTCAGTTAAAGCTGGAGCAGGCTATGCTAATACAACAAGGTTGTTCGGTAGTTAACTACTGGTGGGAGAGGAGAGAAATACCCTCACCACCTCCCACTGCTGAGCGATGCATTCATTGCCTAATAGCCCAGGTATCAGAAGAGGGGTGGCTAGAGGCGGGTAGTATATGTAAAGACCTCAGGTTTGTATGTTAGGAAAAATACAAATTACTTCAAAAATTTGCCATTTATTCCTACACTAATACAAACTGTAAATCTTTACGTGAGGAAGACTTACTGATTGGTGGGAGGATCCGAGTAAGTTTCACAACCGACTGGTGTTTTGCCTCACCTGGGTCTCTTCCTGGTTGTGCAATGATGAGCAAAGGAAGAAGTCCCATGCCTCTGATCAGGAGAACAGAAAATGTATGCTCAACTGTCAGACTTACAGGTTTTTCGATGTAATGGGTTTGAACAGTAGCATTAGTTCAAAAAGGCTTAGAGGAACCCTATGTTGGATACAATAAAGCTAAAATAACCAGTTAACAGGTTATTTTAGAAAGGCTGATTAATCACTTTGATCTGTGTCCATCCAGCGTATGACGATATAACACCTGATCCTCTGCCCGCCAAGAGAGAAAGGGTAAGAAAAGGGAAAGGAGGGAGGCCAGTCACACACACTCTCACTTTTGCAACATTCCATTTTAGACAAGATGCTACCTGTCCCGCTAGGGGAACTGGATGAGCTACACAATTTGTTGAGCAGCCACCACAGGACCCAAGGAAAAGGTGTCCAAGGATCTATGGGCAATGTCCATCAGGTAAAAGGAGGTGAACTTAGTCTGTTGTGCCCACACTCCTGCTCTCAGCACCTGATGAACGAACAGGTTCTTCCTGAGTGCAAGGAACAGAGCAATGCCCCTGACCTCATGAGCTCTAGGCCAGAACATAATTGCATCCTCTTCATTAGATGTGGAGTATGCCCATTTGATAGTCTCACAAAAAGATGGTGTTCTTGTATACCTCTTTCTTGGTCTTGCCAGTACTAATGAAGAGTCATCAACACTCGGGCCTGAGCTGTCAAGTCCTCTTATGGTAGCACCGCGGCACCCTAACTGGACATAGTAGCATCTCATCTGGATCATTACCTACAAAGTCCCCTAGGGAGGGGATCGAGAAGGACTCGAACCTAACATCAGGGACCGATGGATTCTAAGTCTTTGTCTGACAAAGGGCTTCAACCATGAAGAAAATCGTCATGGAGAACGTTACCCCGACTGAAGACAGTAAGAAAATAAATCTTGTAATTTATTATAAGAACGCCCACAGACCACATCTCATGATGAAGAATAACCCTCTCCGCCAGCAACAGAGACCCCTCAAGCAGAAGAAAGTGGTCTATCAATTTAGGTCCTTTCGAGAATGCCCTGGGGTTTATATTGGAATGACCACGATAAATCTGTCAAAAGGATCTCCTGCCGCCCAGGAGGGTGCCCATCATGAACCACGCCCAAGCTACCCACAATATTTCCATCTCCCGCAACATTATTGTACAAAATATAAGTATAATTGGGAGAGCCGCCGACCCTCGACGTCTGCACCTGCTGGAGGCGCTCCTCATTGGCGAGAGAAAAGCCACAATGAATATGACAGGGGAGGCATCGCCCCCCCACGAATTCAAGAAAAGCAATGCCAACACCCACCAAATCCAACAAATACCTGAAAAGATAACCCTGAGAATGGAGACGCCCCTGATGAGCGAGGCGCCTTCGCCGAGACAACCCCACTACTACAGAAAGAGAGTAAATAATGACATCATTCATCCTCCGCCCAATAGCAGCCGTAAAACTACCGGCGTCAGTCGGCATGACATCACGCAACAGCAGGTCAATGGGAACGCTGAATGAGTGATATTCCCAGGTTGCTAAAGATCTGTCAGGTCGAACTTCGCCGCAGACATTTGGCTTGAAGTTCTCACTGCAACCAATCCAATTTGTCCCATGACCCAACGCTGAAGCCCGTGTATAAATTCGGAAGGACCTATGCAATCTGCCAGTCCTCTACTAGCTCCCGCTGGAGAATGACAGAAGAGTCTGTCGAAATGTCGTGGCAACAAGTGTTTAGCAACTATATAAGTTATAATATTCTAACTGTATAGAATATATAAAAAACCAGAATCCAGATTTTTTAAATATAGGAGAGCTGTTAGCACGCACCTCCAATGAAGAGAAGTCTGCAATAAGGAAAACAGAAAAAGTCTTCTACAAAATAAATGCAGCTGAAGCAGCAATAATATTCAATAAAACCTGTTTAAAAGAGGGTCTGCTGCCAAATTATAATAATAATAATAATAATAATAATAATAATAATAATAATATACTGTACTGTAATTACAACATTTATGCATTTCTATTGTAAGTATAATGAAAAAATTTAAACAAACAAATTTCACCTCCAACCTTTTTTCCTGAGCCTTGGAGCTCATGGGGGAAGGTGAACCTGTCAAATATGTCAAGTAACCTGAGAGCAAGGGTTGGGTGGTCAGTGTTGCCGACCACTATGAAGGATAAGGATACGTATACTGTACTGAAAAATCTCTCTCTCTCGCCAAAGGGTGGAATGTGAGAAATAAATATATAGCTAGATAAATAGATACTTAGTTCAGTGATTTAAAAATGTAAAGCTACATCTTTAGAAGACAAAAAACAAACATATAAATTTTTTCTTGTCAGTTGCTTACACACAAACGTGCACCGAAGCCATCCGGAGGGGGACTAAGTCCGCTCATGTGAACATGAGCAGGTATTGCCCCTGGGAAAATGATCATGCACTCTCGGGCGAGAGTGTGGGCTGTCCCAACAACACGCTGCCATCTTCTTCGAGGTCGTGGCCTCTACGTGCGAAGAAAACTGAACAGGGGACCTCATCGATGCTTGTCCAGATGAGCGAACTCACAAGTCGGCATCACCATTACAGGACCCTGTTCTTCGAGCAGCCGAGTCATGGGCCATAAAAGCCACGCCTTGGGTCGTAGAACTTGCAAGGGTTGGGCACTGCCTGCATGCTGCACATTCAATCTCCTTTGATAGGCTGCGCTCCAATCGGTGGACTGAGAGAGCTTACCGAAGACTTGTGGGTCCGTTGGACCCCAGGGCAGAAGAACCTTTGTTGGAATGGGTCAGGGAGAGCTGCACATGCAAGGCATCATAGACTAAGGGGTGTGCAATGGATGACGTTGCTACACAGGGTCCAACAGCGGGATGAGTTTCCAAGTCAAAACCCTGGAGCACCACATAGCAGAAAGTTCTTTGCCAGACTCCTCCTACATCCGGCATCAGTGCCTTGGGAGTCCCATGTACACAGTCTTGGCTCGTGGAAGCCACATCGTGGCTTACCCGAGCACCTGGTTCTCCCACACCGTGGGGATCCGATGGGGCCCCATGACGCAGGTTCCCTGTCGTGTGACATGGGAGAACCTGTGAGAAATCCCAGTGCTTCTTCTGTGGAAGATGACAGACCGTGAGAGGGCCTATGAGCCTTCTTACAGTCGGGAGAAGCAACCTTCTCCTTTAGAAGGAGAAGTGGAGCAGGCGAGAACAGGGGACAAAGAAGATGATGATGAAGATAATGAAGAAGAACGACGCCTCCTCTTCAACTTCCTCTTGCGACCACGTTTGTACTTCTTCACCAAAACTTCCAGGAGAAGACCCTTAGAAGCAGGAGACATTGCAGGAAGCTTGGAAGTTGATGGGATTGGCAAGCGGTGGAAGGTTGTAGGAGCCGTGACCGTAGGAGCGTGACCGTAGTCGCTGTACCCATCGACATCGTAACTGAGGTCGAAGTCCCACCACTGACAGTAGTGGCAGGAAGTAAATATGAGGCACTCTGATTGTGCAATTAGACCCACACTGAGGGCTCCCAGGGAAGACCTAGCAGGTAGGCCAAGGATCACGAAGGTCTTCAAACATCTTGGTGGTCTCTCCCAGACCTGAAAAAGATGGGTTAGTAGGGACTGGCTCCCTTTGCTCTGAGAGGGAATGTTCCCCCTCAGAGCAAACAGAGGAAGCCCTTGAGATATCATGGTAGGCCCCTGCCCTCCCACACAAACTTCCTGATGACGAAGCAACAGGAGAACGCAGGGGAGTGGCTTCTCCCCGAGAGGAGGCAGCAGCAAGAGGTAGATGCATCAGGAGAGAGGGGAGCAATGGTGTCTTCGGAGGAGAATACCTCCAAAGACAGATGGGAAGCCGCTTTTGTACAGCATGCAGCAAAGTCGTGGACCCGATTTCCAGCGATTTTCGTTCAAAAGTCACAAACTGGCAATCTACCTTTGCATTTCTAAATGATACCAAGTTGCAACAATGAAACATTTTGCAACTTCACTCAAAAAAAGGTACAGTTCACTAAGCATGGTTTTACAGTATCAATGCTATATTTTTCATCAAAATATCAGCTAGATCATTGTAAAAACATTAACACAGTAATTTTTAATTATGGTAAATATGAAATGATGTAACTACTTAATGAATTTGACTTTTTAGCCATCATAGTAATGTATTTAACGTGATGAACGTATAAGAGATGTAGTTGTGGGTGTGGTCTAACCAGACATCAACTGTTTAAATGGCTCAGTCTGCCTCTCCTCGCCTTACCCACAGGCCAAGTGCACTTCACCTTCTTGATTATATCATTCTTATTAAGCCCAGGCCTATGAAGAAAATAATGATGCAAGTATACACACACCAAGACTGTGGAGGAATTTACAAATCCTGCTTTATGGTCCTACAGATACCCTTTATAAGTTAATAAGATTTGAAGCAACTAAATACTGTTGCTATCTGAAATATAGCCTAGTATGTTATAAAGTCACTGCATAGGCCTAGACTCCAGACCCATACTATTATTATTATTATTTGAAAAGAGAAACCCACAAGATTCATTTCTTCTCTTTTCACAGTCATGCTATAAAAATGGGTGTTCTAGCAGGTTTATTTCTTAGGGCAATGAGAACATGGACCCTTGTAAGATAGAAAAAGATATAAATTACATTGATAAAAACTTTGATACATTAGCATACCGGAATGGTTCAGAAAAAGGGCACTCAAATAAAGCTAGGAGGATTTTTACTGGGAAAATGCAGAGAGTACATGGAACACAGAACAAGAAAATAGTTTCCTCCTTTATATGCCTAAAATGAAAGAAATTATATAAAAATGAAAGAAATTAAATATAAATTAGTATACCTTTGACAAATACCCGTGAAAAAAACAAAGTATGTAAAAATAAATTGGAAGGAGAAGACAGTAATGCAGATGATATAGGAGTATACATACTAATTGCAACAATTGTGGAGACAAATATGTGGGTGAAACAGGTAGGGGAATAAGGACTAGAATCCAAGAACACAGGAGGGCAGTACAGCTCAACTTCCACAGGGGAGTGCTATAGCTAGGCATTGTCGGGAAAAAGACTATAGATGGATTTAAAAACAGTAGGCTTATATACAAAGCAATAACATCAGTCATAGGAGGGTAGTGAAGGGGCACTCATCAGACAGATTAAAGTGATAGAAGGAAACAAAGGATTTACTCTGAAGATCCCATAAGCCATCTTTTAATATTAAAAGAAGCTAAGATCGACCTCTTCTGACCTGGAGGTTAGGTCTCCTGCCCAACAGACCGATGGTAACTACTCACATACCACAAGGGTTAATACCACTGACCATCAGATCAGGATATCAAACCGTCAGAAGAGATTAACAACTCTCAAGAGAATGGAAACCAGGACAGCCATCATATAAAATGACAGCACAGGGAGAAGAAGTTCCAGAAGATTACAATTTGAACCAGCCTGACTACCCTCATCTCTGGAAAAGGGTCACAGTTAGGACCTGAAAGTACTGAGTTTAAAAGTAACATGTAATATTTACAAGTAAAACAAGTTATACCCAGCAATCTTGTGGGTTTCTTTTCCATCTTCAGAAGAAAAACTGAAAGAAGTTTTTGTTTGATTATTATTATTATTATTATTATACACACACACTGTTGTTGTCATCCTTGCAGAATCTGCAATAACAATAGGTGTGGCTGATAATGTCTGACCTGATTATAGACTCTCATTCCTAAAGTAAAAATAAAATAATAAAAATTTAGAATTAATAATAGTATTTCTAACAGCAAAGATTACTCTCCACTTTGCTTATTTATTTATTTATTATCTTTTCTTCAAACTGAAGAAACCCTCAGGAGACTAGGACTCACGAGCCTTGGCTATAGTCTAAGCCATGGCTTGTAATAATTCTATTGCAAGTATCGAATTCATGATCCTGACTAACATTTGCTTCATACACAAAACTACAAAAGCAAAAACAAGTAATAACTTTGGATTCATATCCCACATGCATCAATTTTTATCATCAGACTATGCTCTGCTTTACTTTTCTTCACTCCATCACGACGCCATCTTCAGAGTTTCACTGTATCCAGGCTGACTGTTCCACAACTCACGGTAGCATACTATTATTATTATTATTATTATTATTACTGCATTATTATTATTATTATTATTATTACCATTTATAATAAACTCCTTGTTGTCATTCTGCAAAAATCTGCACAATAGGTGTGGCTGATAATGTCCGACCTGATTATAGACTTCCATTCCTAAAGTAAAAGTAAAATAATAAAAATCTAGAATATTAGTATTTAATAGCAAAGATTACTTCCACTTTGCTTATTTATTTATTATCTTTTTCTTCAAATTGAAGAAACCTCAGGAGTCTAAAACCAATGTAGCCTTGGCTATAGCTCTGCTAAGGCTTGTAATAATTTATTTCAAGTATCGAAATCATGATCCTGACTAACATTTGTCATACACAAAACTACAAAGGCAAAAACAAGTAATAACTTGGATTCATATTCCAAATGCATTTAATTTTTATCATCAGACTAAGCTCTGCTTAATTTTCTCTTCACTCCATCGCAATGTCCTCTTTTCAGAGTTTCCACTGTATCCAGACTGACTGTTCCACCCACTCAATGGAGTCACGGTAGAGCCAAGGATCATCTACATATTTATTTTCAGTCTGAAATACTATTGTAGCATGAAATATTTTTTATTTTTACATACCAATATATTTAACGACAAGATTCACATAAGTTGACCAACTTTTTCTCAAACAAACACATACCTACAAAGTAAAATATACAATTTAATATGGCCACTTGAGAACACTGCTTGTCCAGTGCAAAAAAATAAAAAGTTGCATGAGTTTTGCTGCACACTGTACCTCCCTCTTCAAAGCCGAAAGCAACCACTGCCTCAAGGGGGACCAATTATGACACTCATCACAACCTTGTTATCGCTGGGTATTGCACTCACGTTTGCAACATTTAGTGCAAACCGAGTGCGGTTGACATCAACAGGGGAAAGGATGCAATTATACTGTTTCCCAAACCAGGCATAACTGCTTAGGTAGCTTATCAAAATGCTTATATGACTTCTGGATTTGGCTATTCATAACCAAAACCAACAAATGGACACAAGCAAAATAATCAGAACATAGCCCGCCATCACAACAGAAAACTGGAGAGGAAAAGCCAGAGCTGAAGTGAAGCGTAGAACAACCAGTTAACATCGGGCAGAGGAAGGCATAGTACATCCGTCTCTGAACAAGGCTATTAAGCAAGTGGTGGATTGCTCAGCAGCGGGAGGTAGTGTGGGTATCCCTCGCCCCTCCCACTGGTAGTTAACTACCGAACAGCCTTGTTGTATTAGAATAGCCTGCTCCAGCTCGCGCTGAAGGTAATTCCTCATGTAAAGACCGACAGTTTGTATTTGTGTAGGAATAAATAGAATTTAGGCGAAAGGCCAAGCACTGGGACCTATGAGATCATTCAGCGTTGAGATGGAAATTGACAGTAAAAGGTTTGGAAAGGTGTAACAGGAGTAAAACCTCAGTTGCAGTTGCACTATGAATCAATTCTAGGAGAAGGTGTAAAGTATAAGAGAATAAGAAAGGAGGTACTGTACAAGTAACTAAAAAGAGCTGCAGCTTAGGGTCAAAGTCACCATGCAAAGAACCTTAAAGAACCTTAAACAATGCCTGCAATGCACTACACGAGGTGCACTGACGGCACTAAATTCTCACGGGAAAAGTAACAGTTGTTTTATCAGTGATATCTCCTATGAGAAAATATATCTGTTTAAAAATTTGGTTTGCTTCAACATAATAAATCATTAATTTTAGTCAGAATTTGAATTTAGGAGGGATGTATGACTGCTTAAAGGAAGGTTCGATGAAAGTAAGGGCCCCAGGACTGGCAGGCCATGGAGGTCCCATTAGAAAGGAAGAGTCCAAGTAAAGTAAAATAAAGCGCATGCATTTTTTGAGGCTATCAACCAAATCGCATGGCTCCATTCCAACACTCAGAAAAAGGCTTCCCTCCTTCAGGGCCATAGCTGCTTCCAGGTTCATCTTTATCTGCTGGTCGTCAGTGCTGCAGACATAAAGTGAGGTATTCACCTGCTGTGGACCTGTGGATCCAAGTTGTGCATGTGCCGACTTCTCCCACTTTCACAGGTTAGACAAATTATTGCAGTGCTCGTGACATCTGGAGACCATAATGGCTACACAGGAGAATGGGGTTTGGGATAAAACAACTTACTCCTTTGTGAGCAGAGTCCATGAAACTTCCTAGCTGCAAGATTTGTAAAAGGATACACCACATGACATACATGGATAAAACCTGCTTTTGGCGTAACTGATGGGTGAGTGTGACATGATTATCATGATTTACCTAAAAAGATATAAATGGCCAGCAAAATAAGTTTGTGTGCAGTGTCCAAAATATTGCTATAATAGGTAAATACATAGTATTTTAAACCAACCTCAAAATTTTACAAAGTAACCTGCATTATTCATTACAGTAACCTCTCAGTTACTCATATTCAAATTACTGAATAAACTGTATATGTAATATAAATTTTCATAATAAAATTTCTTATTTTGATACTTATCTACTGTTAAATTAGCTTATGTCTCCTACGCTGATAGGTGAGTCGGCATTCAAACAAAAAAAAGATGATCACTGGGCTGACCTTAGTTCATTGTCTAGTTCACCTGTTTCTCCACCAGGTGTTTTGAACGTTTTAAGCTCTAGTCAGAATTTTTTACAGCCCACTAAGAAGTGGGAGGCTGGGTGGATGTCACTTAATAGTGGGTGTTTCCAAATAATAAATTTTATTATGAAAATTTATATTATTTGGGATGAACCTATCTAGTGTTAAATTAGATGATTCCTACACTGAGAAAAGAACAGTGGGGGTAGTGCAGCTAGACAAAATTCCAGCTCAGCCAACAAGCCAAAAGCCTCTTGTATGAAACCCAAAAAATATTCTTTTTTACCTGATCTGGATTCCTCTCTGGTAATACTGTTGCCAGAAAGTGATTCCATTCTCTGCAAGGCCTCATGTGTGTGCAGCTTAGAGTTGCCTTGTAGAGAAACCAAACCCTTCTTCAGCCAGCATGGAAGAAGTGGCATGATTGACCCCTGTGCCTGGGGTCCAAAAGCCCTATAAAATGAGTTAATAAAATGTTGTAAAATACATTACCTTTATGATACAAAGGTATGTTCATACTTCATGCTCCCAAAATATTAAAACCGGGATTTAAAACGAAGGGGCCTAAAGGATTGCCTTCTTCAGTTCAGAAAAAGACTACCCACAACTAGTAGCATACTAAGGGCTTTACTGTTTTCAAACACGATTCTGTATACTTATGTAATGAGCTGGCAAAACTAAATTGTACTTCTACTGCGCTTGCATTAATCCCATCCTCAAGCAACAAACTGTTCAATAAAGGTAGATATGGAGCTACTTTCATGCACTAGCCGCATTAAAATTACGTCATTGAGAACCTCATGTTCTTTGGACAAAGATGTTCTAGGTTTCTAAAACCACAAAACAAAGGGTTAATTTTTTGCTACTTAGGCTTTACTTTGACAAAGACATTCTAGGTTTTCTGAAAACCACAAAACAAAAGTTACTTTGCTCTTCCAACCTAAACCTTTCACAAAGACATCAAGGTTTTCTAAAAACCACAAACAAATGGTTAACTTTGACTCTCCGGGCTTAACCTTGACTCAAGATGTTCTAAGTTTCTACAATCACAAAACACAAGGATAACTGCCTCTTCTAGGCTTAACCTATCGAAGTAAGTTTAATTGCCCCAACATGACAGAAAAGTGTTTTTCTTCTTCCCAACAAAAGGTTAAATTGAATTTTGCAGTTCCTAAAAACCTTAGCTTCTAACATCATTCTCAACTCTACAGCAAATGATAAAATAGCAGTCCTTAACAACAGCCTTAAGGAGAAAGCTTGAAATAAATTTACTCTTTTAACTGCTGAGAGTGCTAAATAAAAGAAGGTTTCATTGCAATAAATCAATGGAACTCATCCCAGAGGCTCAAAAGAATCTGCAGATAAAATTTAGACCTGTGTCTCAATTCTAGAGTGAGACTGATACTGAGTTGAAAGGGCTTCGATCTTAACTGATCTCAACACCTTATGGTGCTGATCATCAACCAGATCTGATTGCACAAGATGCAATTACCAAGGAAAGTATGGAACGATAACCTTGAAAACACACAGCAAAGTCTTATTATATCTAAAAAGCTGAGAAAATTTGATGTATACAAGGTTCCAGGATGTTAAAATTCTCTAGAATTGCACTTGAGCAATACACAAACTGCTGCTTCTGACAGGCCATGGTTGTTTCCACTGATTAAGGATAGAACCTATGATACCTTTGAAAATCCCCTTATTGGGAGTGACAGTCAAGCATCTAGCGTTAGCAGAGTGAGTTTGAATGTATAGAATTCATAGTTTGAGTCTATTTCCTTAACGGAAGATAAGAGAGACATTGGATCAAGAGAGCTAGAAAGTTCTAAAAAGATTTGTTTCTGAGGCTACTAGGGCTCTAATGAGTCCCTATACAATTCTGAACTTGAAAATGCTCAATACTTAGAGTAGATAGAGGGGCATTTGGTAAGTCTGAATCAGGCCAAACTTAAAGAAACACATCCACTGCTAAGCCTGAGAGCCTCAAAGGAGTCACGTAATCAACGGGTTGTTGATTGTCTATCTGCATGCCATAATAAGTCTACATCTGAGCGCCCTCTAATCCCACATCCGTTTAAACTGTGGGATGTAATGACACCTGCAGGTAGCTTGTCTGTTCTGAATCCCTAATCGCCAAAAACACTGTCCTTCCACAGTATGAATTATCAAAACCAATATCATGTTGTTCATTTCACTCAAAGAAGCAAACTTCCCACTACAAGTTTGTTTCTGACCAGGGATAAACCTGCTAGGAATCTTTGATGGTCTGTCCACTGCCCTGACATCTAGTAAGTTTACCAGTGTAGTGTTAACCATTCTATATTGTATGTAAGCGTAACGACACTAGTCAAAATTCTTTGTTTCGTATTACACAACAAGAGGGAAAAAACAAAACCTGGATGTAGGTTTAAGAATAAAATGGTCAACTCTTGGTTACAGGCCCTGGCAACAATGATGGTCCTCAATTACTTAAAAATTTAATGAACAATAGCTGTAAGTCTTAAACTCATATGCTGAGACTGTACTGTAATTGAGCCTGATTATTCTGACAAAATCCCTAGTGAGGCCATGTTTCCAAACAGAGAAAGCCCTTACCACTTGGAAGCTTCCTTCAGGGCTAAAATTCTTCAAGCAGCAAGTGCCTACTCGTCTTCTGATAGACCAGCCTGCAAATTCAAGTATCACTGCCACATCACCAGATAAGAATGAGGAAGTTAGGGAAGCTGACTGAAAATCATATTGCACACAGACTGAGCCAAGTAAAGCAACAGATCCTTGGCCTTTAGAATACTGTCAACAGAATTGGTCAACTGGAACCAGTGACTCAGTAGAAAAGATTTCTAGCTCCTAAAAATCGACACCATCCACCTATGGGCAACAGATTCCCTGTGAATACTTATAGAGGTGCTGTACATGAGCCCAAACAAAATTACTTGACCAGCAATACCTCCTCTGTAAATACACCTTGAAGAAACTTGCATGACTGAGGATGTACTGATATCAGAAAGTGTCTCTTGCACACCCACCAAAACATCTGATCGTTCTCTTTGGAGAGTCACTAAAGCCACGATGGAAAAACCAAAAGCATGGGGACAGACACGTAAAGTTATTCAGTCTCAATGTGTCCACTACAGGTCACCAATCTCTGGTTGTTTATGGAGTTAGGAAAAAAGTCAGAGGTAAAAAACCAGTGAATTAACTCCTGATCCATTTCATTCACTCCACCCCATAAACCTACTAAAGAATGAGACTTTTGTTGGAGAAGACAAAGGAACAGCTATAGGAGACTAAAACCAGTGGAGGGTAAAACTTGGGTGCGAACTATACTCCCTTTACTGCTCCTCCGCAGACATGTGGTCTTACCCCAAGTCTCTCCTGGGCATGCCACGAAGCTTGCAACTCAGCCATCTACCATGAACCTGAGAGAGCTGAACGCATCCCAGAAAGGTAAAATTGTGACTTGTACCAAATACCCTCCCCATTGCCTCACCTGTGCAGCACAAGCCTTTACTACAGATATAAGAGCATAAGTGTTCTCACCTCTTCCAAACCAAGTTAGTATAGGCATGAGAACACTAGCCTGCAGTAACAGAAACAAGTTAAAAACTAATGCCCTTCCTCGCTAAACTCCAGCTGGTGCCAAAAACCCTTAAAGCTGGCTCCACAAACTCTCTAAGCTGGCACCAAAAACACACTAAGATGGCGCCAAAAAACACAGTAAGTTGGCACCTCAACCTCTCTAAGCTGATGCAGAGAAGAGGCAAAATACTAAGCAAAAGTTCAATAAAAGATGAAAACTTCAACAATCTAAACTGAGGCTGTTTCAGCATGTCAGTCTTGAGTTCGTCTCTTCACAGGAAAGAGAAAAGAAAACCAAATCTTCTACTGAAGACTGTTTAAGTGCCAATTACGCACCTGTATCAAGAGGTGGTGCTCTGCAACTTCATCAAAAACCAGCTCTGCAACTTCATCAAAAACCAGAAGACAAGCTCTGACAGAACTAAAGGGAGCTTTGTGCTCCCGAGTATGAAAAAACTTACGAAATGCACTCTAATGAAGGAAAAAGCTTGGTTTTCTTCTCCAAATACTTAAAGGACGGCAAAAAACAGGAAGACAACCAAGACCTATTCTCTAGGTCTCTTTCCTCAACTAAATGAGGATACAATGAAGCGTAACGCTCCAGTGAACGCCGAAGACCGAAGGATATTCTTTCAAATCATGATCTTCCGCTAACTTAGGAGACGCGACGATGGGAGCCAACTCCTCGCCACGCAAATCTGACCTGAAGGAAGAATAAACTACGGGAACATTAGCTTGCTGCTGTTCCCCAGAGGAGACACAAGGCAGCAAAGCCAAAGATGAGGCGCAAGCAGTACTACCATTGGTCAAAGAAAATGGGGATCATAGGGGAGGGTAGGGAGAAGAGAGGGCCACACCCACCTCCTCCAAACGTGATTTGATGGGTTGCAGAACGTTCCCAACTGACAAGTCGTTAGTAATAGGGCAGCTAGAATAGCATCTAGATTGGAAACAACCAAAGAATCAGAAACCATAGTCTGATGAGAAGAAGAAACATTAACAAAGCCAGAGCAAGATGATTCACCGAAAGCTGAAGAAACAGCATGTAAAAAGTGAACAGCAGTTAGAGGAATAGTTGAAAAAGACTTAGACTGTGACGTTAGCAAAGGACGAAATAGGAGTAGCAATAGAGCCAACGTAACCTAGTTTTGACAACTTACTACAGGCATACTATCACCAACAATGTCTAGATCTATCTTCTTATTCTTATCTGTGTAAACAATTTCAAAACTATCCACTGAAGACGACGAGTTCGAAATTTTATGTAATGATTTACGTTACCAAAGCTGTCCTTAGGCAAACGCATTAAATGAGATTTAGACCATAAAAAGGAGAAGTAGGTATTGACGAGCACAGAAACCCATTGCCCCAAAAACTGACCTGGTTCCCTAGTAGCTGACTCTTTCGCAAAGTCCCACTATTCCAGGGCAGTCGAAGGCTCGGGCTACAAACAGGCTTGGGCACAATACCTTATTTCTAAAAGAGGAAAGCGAAAAAGAAAGCACACTATGGGGGAATTCGGAATGGTTCCCTGTCACGAACTCAGTTAAACTTGTAATAGAACTTAAAATAAGGTTAACGTCTTGTTCTAACTTCTCGATACACTTTTCCTGAACCAAAAGGGGAGCAGAAGGCAGAGCTACAAAGGAAGTCTAAACACTGGCACTATCAAAATGCCTAGCCTGAGTAAGGATAGCTACAGATGAAAGGACAAAAGTAGGGATGAACTGACAGGTTCAAGTCCTGAGCTGCCTAATTGCTTTCGCAATCTACCAGCTTCCCTTCTTTCCCTACATCTGACAAAGTCAAGCATAAAGTCCTCAGACCAATCCCTACATTCCCCATATTTAGTTTCGAGATCACACTCTGTACCCCTGCAGCCAGTACAAAACGAATGTTGATCTACTTCAAATTCAACATCCTGCTTACATAAAAATCATTTCTACATAGCCAGATGTTATTCGTTTTGCTTATGGTGGAAGACATCCTAAGAAAATGAAATTACAATACCGTAAACAGGTGCAAAACAGCCAAACTTCACAGAATACCAACAGTCACTTTTTCCGAATGGCGGCAAGGAGAATTCTAACTAGAGCTCAAAACATTCAAACACACCTGGTGGAGAAACAGGTGAACCAAACAGTCTTGTGGGTCAGCAAAGCGATCTTCTTCTTTTTGTTTGAATGCCACCTCGCCTATCGCTGCAGGAGATATAAGCTAATTTAACAGTAGGTAGGGTTCAACCCAAATAATGCCATATCTGAAAAGACAACAGAAAACATGAACATGAAAAATAATAAAGGAGAGAACAGTAATTTCAGGGGTAAATTGAGCTTTCTTGATAAGAATGCTGATTGATGCTGTCAAAATTTTTGGTAATTATCCGAACCACAAACTCAGAAAGTATAAAATGTGCATGCAGTTCATAGAATACCCTGATGGCAGAATTCATGGTCTGGTAAATGTGTTTAAGAATTTTTAAGCAAGATTATAACTTAGGACTCTGTCTAACCAACAAGAATGTAGGCAAAAATTTTTTGCATAATGGGTTAGCATTAGGGAGAAGTGTCTCAAAACAAGCACTGGTAACAATAACATGGATTGATAAACACTTCTCCAACCAACACGGGTGATCCACAGACCCTATCATTATTAATAAACTGAAAGAGTACGTAAACAAAGACTTTTTTAGTAAAATTGTTATTTATTTATCTGCAATCACCACTATCAGTACTTACTTTCTGCTAAATGCAGTGAAAAAAGCACAAAATATTATACCTATTATCATTGTAGGCACAGCCTATAATAATGTACGTACCTCCTGAAACTTAACAATGACAGAGGCATTCATGTTCATATCTAGTTCACCTTTAAAAAGTATCAGCTTTAACAGCAAGGATTGTTGTACATGAACAGCATAGAAAGACAACATATTGACGATGTGAGCATGAGTATACAGTACTGTACGTACTTCTTACAATCAGGGCTTTTTCTTAATTACAGAATCTCAGGACATGACTGATATTGGAGAAACAAATCAGCAGTTATATATCTGTACATATATTTAAGGATAAACCTGTACAGATAGCTTTCAGGAATCTGTTCCATTTCCCTTTCCAAGCTGACATGTTGATATAACACCCCAATCAAGTTAACATAAAAGGACTCAAAACAAGCAATGTTGTTAATAAACTATGGAACCAGTCTTCAAACATAGATCAGGCACCGCCGTCGTTTTCTGATGAAACCCCTGCCAGTCGTCTAGAATGTCTGACTGGTCCTTGCCCAATGTGGTTGTTTTGATGGTCTTCAGCAGCATAGGCACCGGCAGCATTGGTTACTGGAAGTAACCAAGTTACCTGAATGGGAGAAAAAAGGCAACCGCAGCATCGGATGTGGATAACGAGACATCACTATCATAATGGTCTTTATTCTTAAATCCTTTAATATATTTCCTGGAAATAAGATTGTTGGTGAATTTATCTTCATGCGTAAAAGATTTATTGCCTTCCGTAAATAAACCACTATCTGTCGCTGAACCCTCAACTAGTCTTCTTATGCCAACATCTTTACTTCTAAAAATTACTTTAGATTCTGCCCAATTCATGCGGTAGTCGAGCTAAGGATTGACGCTATACATAGAAATAATGCCCCTGATTTTTATGAAATTTTATATATATATATATATAAGGTGATGTTCCAGAAAAAATTTGAGAGTGATCGTGATGATTATTTTGGATTTTATTAAAAAAAAAAAAAAAAATAAAAAAATTAAAAATGATTCACCCTTCATTTTTAGAGCTATTAAATGCGGCTTCATACACAGAAAGTAAATCATAGTATAAAAAAATAATGAAGAGTTTTTCACTTTTCCTTTTTTTGATGCTATGGGGTGAGGCGATTCCCCAAATTTGTATAATTTGATTATCATGGGTTCCGCGTCAACCTAAGAAAAGATCTAGCCCAAACAATATTCGTCTTTTCTTTTCCTCTTTCCAATGGTATATTTAACTTTAAAATCGGCCTAAAAATAAAATGTTTGTGAAGTTAAAGTGCAAAAAGTGAGAACTAAGAAAAACTGTAAAGATCAACAAGTGGGTTTTTTTGGCACTTGTGGAAAAACTATCTTAGAGCATTATTTTGGCTTGATTTCGATCCAGGTCACCCCCCCTCTATAAAAGGCATTATTCGGGCTTGAGGCGCAGGGCATCATCAAGTACCACCTGATTCTCCATTGCTGCCTGGTTTGAAACTAAGAAACTAAAAGTTTAGTAGCCACTTCAGGCTGATACCTTTGACTCATTTTCAGTCGTTTTTTCACTTGGTCTTTTGGTCTTTGAGCTTTGATTTCAAGTCTTTTTGTCTCTCAATGAAGAACTCTCTATACTTTCACTTGTGCCAAAATAGATGTGTTAGTAAGAATTTCTACAGCCGTTGTGTCTAATTTCTCAATATTTATCTCACTCAACTGATGGTGCTGAGATTTTTAATGCATCTGGGCTTATTGGGGCAATTAACTGTAAACCTACACATTGGCACTTCATTAAAATATCAGTATCCCATCCATTGGGAGAGACTTGACCTGAACTTTTACCCTCTTAAATTTCCTACCTTGCATCTAATACCCAACACTTATGCTATCTAACTGAGGTCTAGATATAATGAACTTGTCATCATATACTCCCTTTTCATCATCCTTTATTTATTTTATCAACTGTATATTTTGAAGGTGGAAAGTAGATTGATTGTATTTAGAGTTACTGGATGTTAAAAAAACGGCAAAACACCGCAAATAGCAAAAATTGCTCAGAGTAAAAGTTGCCTGCCACCCACTTTCAATGTCTGGGGCAATTGACCTGCACCTTGTCCACAGTCTCAGTGTCTCTTAGACATGCATTACCAAGGAACAAGCTACTGTTGTTGCTAGACATAGGAGATAAGTGTGATATAAAACTAAAATAATTAATAAATTAGGCGAATAAAGGAAAAATGACAATAGTCTTTAGGAGCCAAACGTCAGCCCTACTCATGTGTGGGGCGGAGGCCCAAAACCCCATCAATGTTTATTATTTCAAAAAAATGCTTTGGTCATGGATAACGAAGGCGTGCTGCTTATGTCTTACGGCCATTTAACCATTTTTTTAAATTTGAAAAATATTCATCAAAAAATCGGGAAGAGGCGTTCCTTAAGACTGTGACTAACCAACACGTTTTCCATGTAACTTGTAATCGCTTTTTGGTGTTCCTGATATTTGTGAGCAACCCTCACCACTTCCCAAATTATTAGAGTCACACTTGCACAGGGAATTCTCATAAAAACACCACATGTTTATTGTTATGATTCTGTGTACTATTGTTGAGTATAAGAAGTATTTTATGGTGTTATTATAATTATAGACTATATTTATTCTATCATTATGATTTTGTTTATGTTTATTCTATTCTGTCACTGTGGATTAAAAGGAGTGCAAGATGACAATACATAAATTTTGTATGGTCTTTGAGAACCTATAGAAATATCCTTCTAGCCTTTTTAAATGCATTATTAATAAAATACCTAGGTAACAAATTTTTTTTTAAACATCTTCAATGTGTTTAAGTTTTGTCAACGGGTCAGGATCGCAAATTTCTCAAAGCTTCAAAACAAATTGACCAAGATGTTGGTTTTAACTTCATTTTGTGGCATGAGAAAAATGAATATAAGTTTTCGCAATTAGCTCTTTGATGACACTTCTCGTACATAAATTTAAAGGCAAAGTTACTGGGGGGCATGGTAAACTCAATATGTCCAAAAAGGGTTAAACTTATCGTCTGTTTCCATGTTCTCGCTGTGAACTGAATAGAGGCAAAATCCATTAACATACTGAAGAAAATTATCGTACCTACTGGTTACTAAAAATAAATGAAACAGTCATCCCGATGATCTCACCCAAAAATGTCTCAGTGAAGGTTTTAGTTTTGCAGGAACTCCAGTTTCCAAAAAAATTCCCATGACAAATTAATAGACGGGGAGACAAAGGAGACCATTGAAACACTCAAACATTTGCCTACATCCTTCTTTAGCTGTTAAAGGAAAAGACTGTGGAGGAGACACAAAGTCGAACTAGATCCAGGAATTTTTCAGTGGTTATAGCAAAGCTAATGTTACATACATCCGACTGTTCTCTGAGTTTATTAAGTACATATTCTAATGGCACATTTGTGAAAAGAGCTGTTTCAATAGGGTCTCCTTTGTCTCCCATTCTAGCCAATTTATGCATGGAATTTGTGGAAACTGAAATTCTGCAGAACTGTGGACCTTCACTGAAACACATTTTTGGGTAAGATACATGGATGATATTTTCATTATTTTTAAAGGTAACCTTTCAGATTTTCATAATTTCTTCCAGTACGTTAATGGAATTTGTCTCATTATTCAGTTCACAACAGAACATGAAAAAGACGATAAACTACCTCTCTTTTGACACACTGACCATGCCCCAGTAACTTTGCGCATCTTTAAATTTACAGTGTACTGTAAAGAAACTAATGCAGAAACTTAATATCTATTTTTCTCCTGGTAACAATAATAAAGTTAAACCAACATCTTTGCCAATTTTGTTTTGAGAGCTTTGAAAATTTCTGACTTCATCGCACAGAGAACTTAAACACATCAAAGATGTTTTAAAACTTTGTTACCCTGAATATTTTATTAGTAATGCTTTTAAAGAGCTAGAGGGATATTCTATATAGGTTCTCAAAAGAACATGATAAAAGAAAATGGTCTTTAATAATAAAATAAATTTTTGGAACCAGCACCTGGTAGATGCTATAGCTTAATCCCTGAGTGGTCATGAATGGTTGCAAAACCAAGGCAATACTCAGGGTCACTTGGTGGCTGTGAGCCCTCTACCCAGGTACCTGGAACCACACCAGGTGTTCCTCAGATCTTCCATGCCCATAGTCTCTAGAAAAAGGAGGGTGGGATCTAATAATATAACTTACTAACTATGTTCAAAAATTTATTTTATTATGAAAATATCATTTTTAAACATCTGACTTACCTGGTAGTTATATATAGGTGATGGACACTTTGGTGAAGGGTCAGAGACAGCCAGCAACATCTTGAATTTTCAATAGGAACAACAATTGACCAACTTAATTTCTTACCTGGTTTAAGGAAGAAATCAATGAACTCCCCTCATTATGTCTGCTTTCCTTAAGAGTCCAGCCCGATCCACCAGGGGCTGAAGACCTTAGGAGCTGCCAACCGGTGTACCAACCTCTATGGAAAGACAGACAACCTATAATACCCTTGTTCAACTCAAGTTTTGGAGTTTGAAGGACTTGAACAAACTGTTAACCTGACTAAAATCAATGATTGCCCACTAAAGATTGCGCCCAATCTTCACATCTGTCAACTGGAACAGTTCAACCATTCCAAGGCAAGAATCAAGGGCATTAGATTTATGGGATTGCAGGGGTAGTCCCTTCTGGAACCTGTCTATAGCTTAAATGGTCCAGTGGGAAAAATTCAAAAGCGTTGCAGATTTGCTTCAAGTAATGTGATAGCAAACACTGACTTGCTTCTCCAGAAGGTAGAGTCCATGATACTTTTGTAGGGACCTATTCTGTCTAAAGGTTACAGAGGTTGCAACCCGCTCTGCATCATGGGTTTAACTTTTAGAATTTGGTCCGGCTTCCTATCTCTGAATGCGCTTTCCCCATCAACTGTCTTATGAAAAAGGATAACGTCCCTTTGACATTGGTAGGGAGGGCTTTTTGACTGAACACCAAAGCGCTCTGACTTGCCTCGTAAACTCTTAGTCCTTTGCAGGTATGTTTCAGAGCTCTTACCGGAAAGAGGACTCTCTCTAACTCCTCACCTGCATATCTGTCAGATTCAGGAATCTCCAACGCCTTGGGCCAGGGTTGTGAAGGACGAATTCTTAGCTAAAAACCCCAGTTGTAGAGAGCAGAATGTTTTGCCGTTCCTAAAACCACGGTTTGCTGAAGGCATGTACTTCACTGACTCTTTTTAGCTGTACAAACTAAATCAAAAAACAGAGTCTTCATGGTGAGATCTTTAAATGAAATCTCTTGCAAAGGTTCGAACCTATTTCCCATAAGAAACTTTAAGAACCACGTCTAAGTTCCACGCTGGTGAGTTCTGCCTTTTCTCCTGGTAGTCTCAATGATCTGAGAAGATCTTGGAGATCTTTATTGCTGGCAATCCAAGTTTCTGTGTCTGAAGACAGCTGCCAACATGCTCCTGTATCCTAATAGTCGAGGCTGAAAGTTAAGTCTCCTCTTAAGGTAAAGAAGAAAATCCATATCTGGGTCAGAGGTACTGGAAGAGGAAATAGAATTGTCCTTACACCAACCTCTAAAAATATCCCACTTGGATTGGTATACCTTGATGGTAGATGACCTTCTTTGCTCTTGATAACGTTTAGCTCTGCTGCCTCCTTTAAAAAACCTCTAGCTCTTGCCACGAGTTTTTTGATAGTCTGAAGGCAGTCAGCTGTAGACCTGGAGGTTTGGTGATACCTTTTCAAATGGGGTTGTTTGAGAAAGATCTGGTCTTAGAGGCAGACTTCTCAGTGTCCATCATCCATTCCCGTACCTCTGTGAACCATTCTCTTGTCAGCCAAAAGGGACAACTAGAGTCATCCTGGTGCTCTCGTGGGACACGAACTTCTGAATAACTTTGTTTAAGATCTTGAGCGGGAAAAGCGTAAACGTCTAGACTGGACCAATCCAAAAGGAACGCATCTATGTCACGTTGCCTCGATCTGGCACGGGGAGAACAGTAGGTTTCCATCCTCTTCATTTGAGCTGTGGCGAAGAGGTCTATGCATGGACATCCCAAATCGCCACAATTCTTTGCAGACATCTTGGTGAAGAGTCCATTCTGTTGCCAGGACTTGACCTTTCCTGCTCAGACTGTCTGCTCTCACATTCCTTTCCCCCTTGAATGAAACGTGTCAATAAGTAACATTCTTCTCTTTGGCCCAGAGAAGGAGTTTTTTGGCGTCTCGTACAGCGACCTGGAGTGGGTTCTGCCTTGCTTGTTGATGTAGGCCAACGCCGTCGTGTTGTCGGAGTTGACCTGAACGACTTTGTCTTGGACTGAGTGTTGTAACTCTTTGAGCTAAAAAATATTGCAGTCAGCTCCTTTTGATTTATGTGGAGCTTCTCTTGCCCTCTGGTCCAGGATCCCAAGATCTCCAACTTTCCCAATGTTGCTCCCCACCCAGTGTCCGACCCAGCGTCGGAGAACAACACTAGGTCTGGGTTCCTCTGTTTTAATGAAAGGCC
The DNA here is from genome assembly GCF_040412425.1 of Macrobrachium rosenbergii. Classification (NCBI taxonomy): domain Eukaryota; kingdom Metazoa; phylum Arthropoda; class Malacostraca; order Decapoda; family Palaemonidae; genus Macrobrachium; species Macrobrachium rosenbergii. Next base: position 53,038,544 of record NC_089791.1, on the reverse strand, counting down.
CTCCTGAAGTTTTAGGGGATCGATTCCACCATAGAAGGCATTGTTTCATTGTCTCTGAAATGGGGAATACACTCTGTCTCTAACCCCTTTTCTGCTCCAATTTTTGATTGAGATGGAACTGGAGTGGGCGAAGGTTTATCTTCCTAAAGAAACAAACTGTTCTAGTGAGGAAAGGGTCCTAGCAGACTCATCCATTCTCTCACCGAGAGCGTTTCCCCAGAAAATCCTTTAGTTTTTACAAGGCCTGTTCCATCCTTGATGGTGATGGAAAACCCTGAAAATCCCGAGACTGAATCCTCATCCCAAGGTACAGGATCTCTTGGGATGGGATAGATGTGACTTCTGCTCTGTTTACCAGAAGTCCTAGTTCCTCCTGATAAACAGAGTCGTTGAAGATCCTCCAGACAGCGATTGAAGGAAGGAGCTCTGAGGAGCCAGTCGTCCCAGATACAGAGAGGCCTGATGCCTCTTGTGTGCAGCATTCCAGCTACATTTTTCATCAGTCTCGTGAATATTTGAGGAGCGGTGCTAGGTCAAACAAAGGCTCGAAACTGGAATACCTCTTCCTTGAAGATGAATCTCAGGTATTTCTTGGAGCTCGGGTGGATAGGGATGTGGAAATATGCATCCTGAAGATCCATAGAACCATCCAGTCGCGTGTTGTCTGACTGCTGCTAACACTGATTTTGTTGTTTCCATCGTGAAATTTTGTCTTTTGTACAAAGACGTTGAGGGCACTCACGTCCAGTACTGGTCTCCATCCCCCGAGCTCTTGGGAACCAGGAAAAAACGTTGTAAAAACCTGGAGAATCCAGATTTTGTGCTTTCTCTAGCCTGTTCTTCTGCAATAATAGCAAACTTGCTGTTGAATTGCCTGTGCCTTGGACTCTCTTTGTATCTGGGCGACAGATCTATTGGTTTGTCTGCCAAGGGGCTTTCTTAGGAAAGGGATTTTGTACCCCATCCTTGAGGTAGTTGAATGGACCATGGATCCGCTCCTCTTTCTTCCACACCTGCCAGAAGTTGAACAGCCTGGCACCTACCGCTGCCTGAAGGAAGAAGAAACGCAGGTCTGTTTCTTCTTGTCTAGAGCCTCTTCTTGTATGATCCCCCTTTTGACAGTGGATCTAGGAACCTCTACTGAGGAGTCTGCCCTCAAAGGGAGATCCTGAAACACAGGGGCTCAGCCTATACTCTTTGAGACATGAAAGTCATGGTAAGACTTTTTCTTGCTGTTTTGGTGATTAGATCTTGTGTGGTTTTCTGAGCTAGGATGAAGAGACCTCTTTTACTAAGTCTTGAGGAAGAGGTGAGAGGAAAAGGAGCATAAATTAGTTCTGATTTTTGACTGGATGTAACCCCATTGGCAAAGAAAGAGCAAAGATGGGCCCTTTTCTTTCAGACCCCTGCTGAAAAGCGAGCTGCCAATTCGTTGGCACCATCTCTGAGCCTTTTATCCATACACGACATCAGATGAAAATTCTTTGGTGTCAGAAGTCGTGTTGAATAATCCCATCTTTCTTCCAGGAAGCTCCCAGGGTCCAGTCCAGAAAATTAAAGACCTCAAAGGCCCTAAAAATTCCTTTGAGGAGGTGGTCCAACTCTGATGTTGACCAGCAAAACTTCGTTTCCCCATGGCCCTCGGCGAGATGAGTCACAAGATTAAGAAGTCTCCTGGGAAGAGGCAGGTATTCCGAAGCGAGCGATTCTCCAGTTTGATACCAAAATATTGACCTTGAAGCTAGTTTGGCTGGAGGAAAAGCAAACACTGTCTTTCCTTGTTCCTTCTTTGAAAGCATCCATTCATTCATAATTTTAAGAGCTCTCTTCAGGCGAACCATACACATGATACATTGTAGTAAAAGCTGCCCTCTTGGAAGTGTTCCAAGAGTAAATTCCAAGGTGGGGAACGAGGAGCCTCTGGATAAAAGTTTTCAGAAAGCTCCGAAACAGTTTTGCATCAACTTTTTTCAAGTCTGATGAAAAGTTGATGGCCTTTAATATCTTCTTCCAGTAGTTCTCCATCTCATAGGATCATCAGAGACTGAAGGATATCAATTCTCCTTCTTCTCACCAAAGCTGTACAAAACCGAGGTAGCGGCTGTCTTTCAAATAGTCCCTGGCGGCAAACTGGAATCAGTCTCAAAACGGCCTGGCGATAACGGCGTCCATCTTCTGTAGTGAATCAACTAACGTCCTGGCGCCAATATCATGACAGATTCATGATGCCTGGCGTCCAACTGCGGACGCCTGGCGTCCTGGCGCCCAATTACTGAAATAGATCTTAGTTGTCCTGGCGTCCATCTTCATGAATTTAACATCTGGCGCCCATCCTCATGAGCACTACCGACGTCCTGGCGTTCACATTCTTGACGACGTTGTCCTCCAACCAAGCGTCTTGAGAACTGTCACCACACTCCACATCTGTCAAAACTTCCTGAGGCTGACGAAACTGATCGAGGCTTCTGAATAGCGAAACCATCTCCCTGTCCAACCCCCAAACCTTGAAGTCACTTGAGAACTGGTTGCCTGTGTGACATCGGGCAAAGTTTCTCGGGCCTGGCGATACAACCATAGGTGGGGAAAAATCCGCCCGTCTTTTCTGCAGGCTGCAAGACTTGCATCGACTGAAGACAGTTTCTGTTGCATATCTTGAATTAAGACTGATTTGGAGGGTCTCCTTCTGTTGAGGTTCGACTGGAGAGGCGCAAATGTCAGCGCCTGCTGCTGCAACTTCATTTTTCTCGATTGTGATGTTGGAAATGACGTTCAAGGGGGAGGAGCCATATTTGTTAAGGAGGTTAACTCATTTCATTTTTTCCTGCCCATAAAATGGTTGATGTGCAAGCAATAAACGTCTGCAAACATCACTGATTCCTATGTTACATAAGGCGTTAGGACTGCTCCAATGGCTATAACCTGGGTATACTTTTCTGAGAATACCCAACACTGTGTCCTTCAAATTAAAGGGAACTCTCTGAGGAGTCTAGACAGTGATGAGATGCCAGCCCGTCCACATCTTGTCTTCCACGAGGACTGAAAAAGTGTTGATCTCGCCTTTCCTATAGCGAGGTGCAGTCTGGATGATTAGTCAGCAGAACAGCATCATCCGACAGCTGCCGTGTTAAAACCTCAATCCCTTCGTTTGTCAACATTCCTTCTCACAGGGGTTGGGGAGCTTGGAAGAGGTCTTGGACTAGGCACGCATTAACTTCACCCTCCACTCTCTCACTTTTAGACCTTATCATTGTCAGATATTATTTCAGGTGACCATCTGTTTCATTGTCTTCTGTTTGAGCGCATTTTGCACTGTTATCTCATTTGCCTGGATGGTAACCATCATATCAGCTTGAGGGACTGGGCTTCTTTTCAGTAGTGTTTCTTAATGAGACTACCACTACGGGAATGATCAAAAGGGTTGCTTTGGCAAGGGGCAATGAATCAACCATTCCCTGGCTATCCTTTGAAGAAGCAAGATCATGAATGCACTTGGCTCTTCCTGAGCCGTCCCTTGAAGCTTTCTTATATAAAGCGACTATAATTTCAAATCCACCTCATCAAATTCATAAAGACCAAGCATTCATCGATCTATCCCTGTCCTCACAATTCTTACCCCTTTCGGTACTACACATATGAGTGGAATCAAAGAGGGTGTCAGGATCCACTTTAACACTAGCAATAGGAGTCAGACATGGTAGCAAATTCAAAGAGAAAATAATTCAAAGTCAAACCTAATTTTTCAGGAAAGTTCCAAGATCTTTTGCCAAAAACTTCACCAAAATGTTCTGGTGCTTTAATTCGAAAAACACGGGAAAGAGTGAAACAAGACCTTCTGTTACCGGCATGGCGGCATGGGAAGATCTGAGGAATAGCTGGGAATGGTTCCAATAAATTTTTGAACATTTTCCTGGACCACCCTGACATACTTGACTCAGCTTTATTCAATATGCTGATATTCTGTCAGGTCTAGACACCACTTGGCTCATATATATAACTACCAGATGATGAGTCAGAGGTAAATTTATGAATTGTCTTTACTCCTTTTTAATCACACTCAAACAAATAAGGAAAACTGCAAACAAAAATCCTGATAAAATAAATATGGTCTATAATTATAATAACACCATTAAAAGACTTCTTATCCTCAACAATAGTACACAGAATCATAACAATAAACATAATGGTGTTTATGAAATTCCCTGTGCAGAATGTGACTGTAAATATTTTGGGGAAGGGGAAAGTGGTAGAAGGTTGCTCACAAGAATCAGGTAACACAAAAGAGATTACAAGTTACATGCGAGGAAAACAATTTAGTTGGTCTGATCTTAAACCACCACACAAATTGGGCAGAATCTAAAGTAATTTTTAGAAGTAAATGTTGGCATAAGAAGACTACTTGATATTGCGGCGACAGATAGTGGTTTATCTATGGAAGGCAATAAATCTTTTACGCATGAAGACAAATTCACCAACAATCTTATTTCCAGGATATATATTAGAGGATTTAAGAATAAAATAAAGAACATTATGAAAGTGTTGTCTCGTTAGCCACATCTGATGCTGCGGTTACCTCTCTTTTTCGCGTTCAGGAAACTCGGTTACTTCCAGTAACCGATGCTGCCAGCACCTGTGCTGTTGAAGACCATCAAAATGACTGCATTGGGCAAGGACCAGTTAGACATTTCAGAAAATGACAGCATTGCCTGATCTATGTTTGAACAACCGGTTCCATAGTTTATAAACAATTTCGCTTGTTTTGAGTCCTTTTATGTTTACCTGGTTGAGGTGTTACATTAATGCATCAGATTGAAAAGGGGAACTGAACAGATTCCCGAAAGCTATCTGTACAGATTTATCCTTAAATATATGTACGTATACATAACTGTGGATTTGTTTCTCCATTTTAATACTCATGCTACTATGAGTATTTTTTAATGAATGATACTGTTTCTTCTTAAAGGCCCTGGTTTCTTCAAAGAAATAGCAATTTCACCATTAAAGAAGGTAAAATAATAAATTTATATTCACTGCAGCATAAACCACAAACCTTTATTGGGAACATCATGCCACAGTGTGGACAATAATGTTTCACTTCAGACTCTGGATGTTTGCGAAACTTGTGAGAGATGGCAAGAGAAACGGTGCTGAAACGTTCACCTATAATACAAAACAGAATACAGTATATTAACATTTACAATATTAAGAACAATATTACCAATTTAACATAATCATTGTAGATGAGCAACTTACAAAATATGTACTGTTCACCTAAAAAAGCTCCTGCTATCATCATCAGTGCTTCCTTTCAATATCAGAACCAAAGAGCAATCTTTTTTATATTCTTCACCTATGAAAAATATGTAAAAATAAAAAAAAACAAATTTTACTTAATGGGCCTTTTTACAGTATTACCAACTGGAATGTAAAAAATGTAAATAAAAAAAATTTATTTGAATGATACAACCTTTCTAAGCTACATATTAGTAAAGTTCCTAACACATTAGAAGGAAACCTACCGCATACATCACAAACTGCATTATCCACAGCCTTTGGAGAAACAGGCACATTACTCTTTTCACCCACGGCTTTACTGGGACTACCATTCTCAGTCTTCTTCTCCACCACCCGAGGTTTTCCTTTTATATCTATTTCGCGATTCGCATGACGCCTGAAAGGAAACTCTTCATGAATGAGATAGCAATTGTACCCTTACCCTTAAACAGTTCAGGCTAACCATATACAATGTGGAAATGCCAAAATTAACCAGTACCAGCATAAGACCACTGGCCATATGGCCATAAAAATACACAGAAAAAACATTTTACAAGAGGAACTCGACATGTCATGTTAAATAACAATTACTATTAAAGACTGCTAAAAAATTAACACATGTGAAACCCTAAGGTTATGTTAAATAACGTACAGTAATTACTAATAAAAACTGTGGTGAAAAATTAAGAGAGAGAGAATTACCTGAAATGTGCTTGCAATTCATCCTTTGAGGAGAATACCTGGCTACAGAACACACACTGACGAGTGTTTGAAGTTTCCCCAGCTTCAGACATTTTTAAATCTGGGGAAAAAACATTTTTATTAATGGGGTAAGGTGAGATTCATGCCATACCAAAAACTATATCCTGGTATAATAAACAAACTTGAGAACAATGTTCAATATCATAATGAACTTGGCTAATTCAACAGCCTTCCTTTCATTGCAAAGCAACCCCCTTACAACACTGCATAACCACATACATCATAATGTTTAGCTTGCTGCTATATACAGTACATATATTTAGACTGGTAAACATTATGTGAAAATACATCACAACTTAAAATACCACTAAAAAATGTCTACTCATCAGTTCTAGCTTGGTCAATCTCTCTAATAATATTTGTATACAGATATTTATGAATAATTTATTAGACTGTAACTTTCTGCAGCCATGATTTATCATGACCATTAATAATTTAGATATTACAGTAAAACAAGATATGAGACACAATTACTCACAAACCACTTCTTTTTCCTACCCTCCACTTAGATTACTCCCAACTGTTTATAGTACAGTATAACTATTTACTAATGCAACAGGTGGAATACAATGGAGTTACACTACCCAATGTAAAATAGAGTTGCTAACCAAAATGCTTACATCTTCACTTAACAATTATTACTTTTAACTCATCAAAAAGCATTTACTAACTAGAAACCTTTATCCCAATCTCATGTACAAGGCTTAGTCCCATATTAAAGAAAAATGCTACATGAATTTCTTCATCATCACTGCCTCAGCCGTATGGTGCAAAGGTCCACAGTGAGTCTTCCACTCATATCTCTATTATGCTTCCACTTCCACAAATCTCAACTCATTCCCAGTCTCAAAACTTATAGTTCTTACCACTGGGAAAATCTATAGTGCCTCTGACACAAATACCTAGGTCTATTTCTCAAGGTACCATCAATCCTGCATTGTATATTGTGTAACCATCATACTCTCTCTCTCTCGTTATTAGAAGTCATTAGAAGTTAACTATTGTGCTCTACTCTCCCGAGGATGACGTCCAAACCCTCCCTATCTCACCTTCATCATTATCCCATCAACACAATGTAATTTCCCTCATTATATAATTTCTCACATCATAGGGTAATTTAACTTTACAGGGTGGCTGAGTTGGGATTACAATACAAGGCTCTGGTTTATATACATAGGAGAAATACATAATACTTTTCAAATCTGTGATTAGTTACAATGGGTATAAGAGACTTACCCCTTGGGTGTGAGTATAGTCTCTCAACTGACAGGTAACTTGTATCCCCCCCTCAGAAATGCTACACTATCTACATATGAAATCTACAGGATTTTTCTAATGTGGACTTTTTTAAAGGGCTTGGATGAATTTTGATTTTCATTTCCATGGGAAATGGTTGGTATAATTATATATTACATCCCCCAAGTCTAGATCAGGTTAGGTAGAGGAGGGTTCCACCACCAGCCAGTTAAGGACTCAGTGCTTTAAATTAGAATAAGATGAATCCCCATACTGTGATTTTTAATCAACATCATTCTAGGCATGCACCCTTCCTCCACCATGTAAGAACCAGGTCCCATTAGCTAGGTTAGGATGCACAGTATCCCTGAAACTGTCTTTACCACATTTTCATGCTTCAAGAATTTTTAAGGAAGTGTTATCCTTAACATGTATAAACCATACATTTCATTCTGTTTTGGTCTTCCCCCAACCCAGAAACCTGTTTCCCACTAGGGTCTCCAGAATGATTGAATATTGGAGTTTTTATGCTGTGATCTTTTTTTGTCTCAACACGATTAGTACAACACTCATGCTCAAATCTATCGCAAATTTACTGTTACTGAGACATTTACCGTCTTTTGTTCATGTTTTCCCATTCATTCCAATGGGGCTGGTATTGAACAAAGCTCTCATGGAATGGAATATAAAATTTAGGCCAAAGGATGGGACCTATGATGAGGTCAATCAGTGCTGCAGGGAAATTGAGAGCAGAAAGGTTTGAAGGGTATAACAAGAGGAAAACTCGCAATTTCATTATGAAACAATATTTAATAGAGGGTGAAAAGTAAGATGAAATGAAGAAAACCTGAACTGAGGTACGGTAAATGGAATGAATGGGGTTGCAGTTGGGGACTGAAGGGAGCTGCAAAGAACCTTAAGTAATTCCTACAATGCACCAAGTGGTGAACTGATGGCACTACTTCTCTGTGGGGGCACTCCTGGAAGTGGTGCTAGTGTTATTAGGCCATATAACACTTTGGTAAAACCATATAATAGCTCCGCGGCGGTGACTGCCTTCTAACTTAACTTTTTCTACAGTTTTTTGGTTGCTAATTATGAATTTACCTTTAATTTATGGTGCTCAAGTGTAATTAACCCACAAGTCCATCCAACAAAGGGTTTCCATCCCGGGATCTTCACAAGACAGGGCATGGTATGTCTGTTTTGAACAGTTCATATCCCGTTTGGCAAGTGCAATAACTTGTTAACGTATGGGTACAAACCAACCCCAGGGCCAATACTAAACAGCAAGGGGACATTCCATTTAATAGGATAACAAACAGATGCACCACCAGTATCAGAACCCTAAAAGTGTAAAAAAACCAGTTGAAAAAGGTAAAAACAGGCACGGAGCTAATATATAGAATTACCAAAACTTTATGCGAAAGAAATGAATGTTCAAAAGGACACATTAAAACACAGGAATATGACATTTCCAAAATGAGGTAATGGTTTAAAGTAAAATTTTACCCCCAAAATACTGCATTTTCCCAGGGTAGAATGAATGACGGAATATATTCCACGTCTAGGATAATCCCTTTAAAGTTAAAGGTGACATTTAAAAGGTTTATAATACCATTTATAATAATATGCATCAGGTTACATTGTCTGCTATACAAAAGGTCATTAGCCCTCGAGACGTACCTGGTAATACCTATTACCTGGTAGACACGTCTAAGGCTGGATACGTCAAACAACTCACATTAACATTTCTTTTCGACGCTAACTTCTCATTTTGCGAATATACAGACAAGTCGTTCGACCTCTCGCTCCCTTACTATCTAGATCAGCACTTGCGTGATGACAAAGAGAGGTAACAACGACGAAATGACGACAAACTTCCTAAAGGGCATCGAGGACCTTCACGAATGTAAACAAAACATTGGCGAGTTCACCAAAAGGTTTTTAATGATCGTAGGCCTATTTCGTTGATATACCTATTTATCTCGAGTAATTTTCCATATTAATATCTAATTTCTGACACGTTTGAGCGATATCGACATCTACAGGGGAGGAAAGAAAAAGATTTAACGGTCTACGTAACAAGGGTAGTTGTTAAGGCAGGTCCCAGGGACTCGAACTGAGCGCCATCTGTTGGTCATCTGATGTAAACAATCACCTTCTTCTTCTTCTTCTTCTTCTTCTTCTTCTTCTTCTTCTTCTTCTTCTTCTTCTTCTTCTTCTTCTTCTTCACGATGTCATAGTTCCGGCATTTTGTAATTGTACGGGAGATGATTGATTAAAAATCAAACAAATTACAACTAAACTCGTCTTCATATTCCTCGCGATGTTATAATTCCGGTACTTTGTAACGAAATGATTCATTAAGAATAAAACGAATTACAAATGAAACGTAGCCTACTGTATGTCAATATAGATGAATATATTTTTACCATGGAGAATTAGAATTAATCTTTATTATCAAGAAATGAGAAAATGGGTGGTTTATATAGATATTCTTTTAACGTGAGAAGTTTCATACAGGCATGACAACAAACGTAATCATCACTCCGTATTTAGCAGATAAATTTAATTGTCCGTTCTAATTACACCGTTGTCATAGACAGAGTCAACGGACTATAACCCCAAGAGGGCTCCAAAGATAATCAGCCTGAAGAAAGCCACAAGTTATAGGGAAAGGTAATAGATAACTTAATATAATTGTTTAGCAAATAAAACCGATACACCTGAAATTCAGACGTTAGTAGCAGAGAACAGGGATGAATTTGCACCTCGCTGAAGTACTTGGAGATGCGAAGATGCCACAAATGCACTAAAACTATTCTACATTTAAGGCCGGGTATTCACGCTCAGATTTACCTGTCAGTTCAAACTATTCTACATTTAAGGCCGGGCATTCACGCTCAGGTTTGCCTGTCAGTCGGACCGTCAAATCGAGGACATCGTCCTTCACGCTCAGGTTTACTTGTCAATCGGACCGTCAAATCGAGGACATCGTCCTCACTCCTCAGGTTGAATCAGTTTTCGTCTTGCCTTCGTCATGGCAGCACTATATGGCAGCGATGGAAACTTCGCTGGTTGGTGCGGAGGTATAACCATATATTCATAAAGCCGTTCAAACTTTTCAGGAAAAAGGGTTGTAATTTGGCAGAGTTGGCATTTTTTTTCTGAGCGGCGTTGCCATTTCCTCGTGTATGTATAATTAAGGGAAGTGACCACGGGTCACAGTAATAACGAGGATTGTCTGTCACCTTCCTCCATTCGTCAGTACAAAAGCAAAACAAGAAGACCAGAACGTTATACTTGGACCATGATGTACATTTTTCAAATTGCTCAATACAAAATTTAATTAAAGGTGTGTGTGTGTATATATATATATATATATATATATATATATATATATATATATATATATATATATATATATATATATATATATATATATATATTATATTGTGTAAATAATAAGTACATACGTTAACATATATGCATGCATACACATGCATACATTACTTTAAAACGAAGTCACTTGTAAATAAAAGCAAATAACTGGACGTATAGTACTCTCGAATATTTCCATTCTCAGGATTAACCTTACCCTCGAGACTAATTCTGAAAATGTGCCTTTTTTGGATTAGGATTGTAAAGAAAAATCCATGGATAGGTAACCTCATTTCTGAAAATGACGACGTAAAAATTGTAAAGAAAATGATAGCCAAGGATGACAAATATAAACACTATATATATCATCAAATGCACACCACAAATACGAAAGGCTATCTATGATAGTTTGAAAGAGGTGCGAAATAATGAGCAGGAAGACAAGTACTGCTAGTTTATCGATGATGTTGTTGTTTTAGTTTTAGCTGGCCTTGTGCCAGCACGGGCTCTTGTTCCTTGAGCAGCCCGTAACTCTATAGATAATGATGAAGCGATCAGTTTATTGATGCTGTTGTTTCAGATTTAGCTGGCCTTGTGCCAGCACGGGCTCTTGCTCTGAGAGCAGCCCATAAAGTTTATTGATGTTGTTGTTGTTTAGATTTAGCTGGCCTTGTGCCACACGGGCTCTTGCTCCTAGAGCAGCCCGTAATTCTATGTTGATGATGAGTTTGTGAGATGGGTATGTTAGATGAAAACTTTATTATGATGCATGAAAGTGATTTTGGTGGGGTGATTTTGAAGTGAAAAGATTTAACAGGCAAGTTTGCAGCCTCTTTGAACCTAAGGTACCCATCAGATGAGGATAAAAAGTATGATAGCAGTGAGTGTTGGCTAGTGGGAGAGGCCAACAGATGGGCAAAAGAAAGAATTTGAGCAGTAGGCACAGGTAGCTAGTATGCTACGTCGTGATGACCAAAAGCCATATTCCTTGTCCGGTCCTAATTCTTGTGTGTGAATGTGTTTTGTGCATTTGTTGGGTGTTGATTGTGGTGGATGAAAGGTGATTTTGATAGGGGAGAGAGTGATTTCCAAAAGAGTCAGCAGTTAGAGATGAGATGGAATGGCTTTTGATTTGTTGTCTGGGTCGGGTCTGTTGTGTCTGATTGAAGAATTGGGAAGGAGAGCGGGTGGTTAAAGGTAAGGATTCTTTAGAGTTACCGTGGTGGTGGGTAGGAGCATGGGAAGCCTGCAGATTCATGTATGTTTGCCAGTATGTGCTTTGTTATTTGGGTAGCTGTTCTTTCATTTCCTTCATATCTTGTTCTTAACTGTTCTGTTTCTGTACAGTCAAGAAGGTAGTGTTCCAGGGGTTCTTCTGGGATTGTTTCACAGTACTTGCATGGTTGGGGGTTGTCTACTATTCTTTGCCATGTGCATTGGTATCCCAGCCTTAGCCGATGGATTATGACTGCTAGGGTCCGTGACATAGTTTATTGATGAAGCGATCCTCTTATAAAGCGGCGTGCAGACGTCTGTGTACTTCGCAGAAACCACAGGTACAAAGATTTACAGGTGACCTGAGGTCAAACTATTTCTCTACAAAAACAGGACAGGTTCGTACAGAAAACATAATGATTAATAATGTCTGATGTGTTACAAAAATACTCCGTTACATGTACATAATTCATGATCATTCTGAAAGACAATAAAATACATAATTTACAAATATGATAGTAGCATGGGTTTTCACCGACCCCAGGTCGACGTGAAGGCACCGCAGAAAACGGGATGTTCATTATAGAGAACGCGGGTTTGAGACGATCTATGGATATCCAGTCTTCCCACCCGTGGATGGCTACTCGGAATGCCTTCTTGTTCCTTTCCAGTACAAGGAAAGGTCCTCTGTAGGGTCCAGTTAAGGGTGGGCGCACGGCGTCATTCCTGATGAAGATGTGGGTGGTGGAGGGTAGTCCGGGGGGCATGAAGGGGGACGTCCTGTCGGTGAATGTCCTTTGGCAGGGGGCAAACTTTCCAATCCTGTCCCGGAGCCTCTGCATCCCTATGTCGCCCCTGTCCTTTGCGACGAGCTCCCCCGGGACTACTAGGGTCTCCCCATAGACTTTTTCCGCTGAGGAGGGGTCGCTGTTGGCTCTGAGCATGGTTCTTAACCCGAGGAGGAGCTAGGGCAGCTGGTATTTCCAATTCCCGGAGGAGCAACGAGCCATGAGGGACGCCTTCAGAGACCTGTGGAACCTTTCCACCATTCCGTTGGCTGCGGGGTTGTAGGCGGTGGTGCCGTGGTGAGTGGTCCCCATTAGGCGTGCCAGGAGGCGGTCCACAGCTTTCGGACAGGAAGCGGGTCCTCTGTCTGTTGTTATGTGGTCCAGGACACCGAACCGGCTGATCCAGCTGAAGAGTAGGGCTTCTGCGCACACATTGGAGGTGGCTTCTTCCATGGGTGTAGCTTCGAGCCACCCGGTGGAGCGGTTGACAACTGTTAGAAGGTATGTGGCTCCTCCGGATAGGGGAAGAGGACCCACTACGTCGACGTGGATGTGTCTGAAGCGTCTCTCTGGCTGGGGAAACTCGCCCACACCTGATTTGGTGTGCCGCCCTACTTTGCTGGCTTGACACTGCATACACTGCCTTGCCCAGACAGTTGCGTCCTTCTGTATGCCGTGCCAGACAAACTTCTCTGTCAGCAGCCTGGCTAACGTCACTCAGTAATGTTGACCCTCCTGAACCAAAGAACACGTCCTCCCACTTCAGAGACGTGATGGCTGTACGGTAGGCGGGGTCTCGTGGTCAGCAGCCTGCTCGCGGGTGAGGTCCTCGTAGTCAATCCCGAGCTGTACTGAGTCGATCTCGTTCCTCGAAAGGGGGTCAGCTACAGGGTTCTTCCTGCTGGGGAGATATTTGATGGTGCAGGTGAATTCCGCAATGGCAGTGAGGCCACTGCTACCTAGAGGACCATGTGTCCCCCAATCTCATGAAGGCATGGACCAGCAGCTGGTGGTCAGTCCAGATTGTGAAGGGCATTCCCTCCAGGAGGAACTTGAAGTGCCGTACTGCCTGGTATGCTGTGAAGAGTTCTCGGTCAAAAGTGCTGTAGCAGGACTTGGTGGGGCTAAGCCTCCTGCTAAAGAAGGCAATGGGCTGAGGGGTCCCCATGATGACTTGTTCCAGGACAGCTCTGCTCTGGGCAGTCGCTGGCATCCATCGTCAGCTGGAGGGCGTTGGGGTTTTAATTGGGCCAGGATGTTGCTTTGGCAAGGGCGGCCTTTGTCAGGAGGAAGGCCTTCTGCTGGTCAGGGCCCCACACTAAGGATTTTGGACGTCCCTTGAGGACCTCCGTCAGCGGGGCCATGGTGTGAGCGATCCCCGGGATGAATCTTCCGTAGTAGTTGACCATCCCAAGGAATTCTTGTACAGCCCTGATGGAGGTAGGGGTAGGGAACTTCTTGACGGCTTCGACCTTCAACAACATCGGGCGGACACCCCCAGGGGATATCTCGTGGCCCAGGAATTCCACCTTTTCGACGCCGAAGGTACATTTGTCGAACCTGACGACAACGTCATTCTCCTGCAGGCGCTGCAGGACCATCCGGATGTGCCGCAGGTGTTCCTCCCAAGATCTGGAAAAAAAATTAGGATATCATCGACATAGTAGACACAGAAGTCCAGGTCCCCCAGGATGCTGTCCATCAACCTCTGGAAGGTCATGCCCGCGTTCCTCAGGCCGAAGGTGGAGAAGGCGAAGACGTAGGACCCGAAGGGCGTGACGATGGCAGTTTTGGGGATGTTCTCTGGCGCCACTGGTACCTGAAAATATGATTTTAAGAGATCCATTTTTGAGAATATTTTGGCCCCGTGGAAAAAGGCCGTCAGGTCCTGCATGTTTGGCAGAGGGTAGTGGTGGGGCTCCTTTGCAAGGTTCAGCCTCCTGGTGCCATCCGCTTTCTGCACCATGTGAAGAGGGGATGCCCATGGGCTGGGAGCCTTCCTGCATATGCCCATTTTCTCCATCTCAGCAAAAGCCTTTTTGGCCTCCTGAAGGTGCTGCAGGGGAAGCCGTCTGAACTTTGTGCGTGTCGAGGGGCCCTTCGTTTTGGTGTAGTGGTATATCCCATGTTTTGCAGGAGTCCTGGGCATCTGGCAGAGCTCAGGTTTGAAGACGTCTGGGAACTTCTTCGGGAGGGAGCCGTATTGGCGGGGCGCGACGGAACAGATGGCAGGCTCCTTAGGGCCTGGCGACAGGTGAGGACTGGCAGGAGTCAGTGTCCAGCGTTCTGCGGCCGACATCAACTGCCAGTCCGAGTTGGCAGCAGAAAAAGTGCCCTAGGGTAGGGAGTACTGATGTCGGCGATGATGAATTCCCAGCTGCACCTCCGGCCAAGGATGAGCTTGGTGCCGTAGGAGAGGATGGGGGACCCGTTTGCTGCCTTCAGGGAGGCAGTTGGGTCTGGCGGGCCTCTACGGTCCTCTCCTGAAGGTGGGAACGCTGAACGCATGGCTCCTGTGTCGACCAACATCATCCTGCCGGAGATGGGGTCACGGACGTAGAACCCTACTGGTAAGGGGCACCTGTGTGTTTCTGCTACTGTTGCTGCTGCTGCCATGGCAGCCTGCATGGTTGGCTGCCGCCTCTCCCGTTTTTTGGAGGGAAGAAAGGGCAAGGGTCTTCTCATCTCTGGGCAGTTCTCCTGAACCTCCAGTGGTAATAGCAAAGCCCTGGCCCCTCCCTCTTCTGCTGGTGGGATGGCCTTTTCTGGTCGACGGCGTTGATGGCCTCCATGGTGGGGTCCTCCGGCGGGAGGCATTTGGCGGAGTGTGCGGGCGTGGTCACCTGCTTGGCTGCCTTCGTGGAATACGTCAGCTGCTGCACTACCCTGATCAGGTCCTCAACCAGCAGGGTATATGCGTCCGTGATTTGCCCACGGACCTCCGGCAGTAGCTGCTGTAGGAAGATCTCCGTCAACAGGCTGATTTCTTTGCGCCTGCTGTTGCTGTCAGTCTCGGGGAGGAGGAGGAGGTCCTGGAGGGCATGCCACGTTTCCAAGAGGTTTCCCTCCTGCTGGGGGTTGAGGGCGAGGTCAAGGGCGCGGGCAGCTCTCTCGGAGACCGGCAGGGAGCAGGTCTCAACAAGGTTGGCTTTTAGTTCTTGGAAGGTGGCGGGGACTGACGTCGTCAATAACCACGGGGCGACCTTCTTGTATATCTCCTCTGGGAGGGCGTTGATAGCGATGTTGGCCTTCAGGACCTCGTCTGTTAGGCCTGGTACCCTGAACTGCCCCTCGACCTTGTAGAACCAGGACGCTGCATTTTCCTTGGTAAATGGCGGCAGCCTTATGTTAAGGGCCACCTTTGGTTGGTCTGTCAGGGGGGTCATTGTGTGGGATGCAGGTACCGGCGTGGAGGTGCGCGTGGGAGGGGGTTGCGAGAGGGAGGTGTCTGCGTCCGAGAGGTTCACGGTAATTTGTACGTGGTTTGGAATGTCCGTGTCCATGCTCGTTTCGTACTCTCACTAGGAGTGGAAATACTCGCGTCAAAACACGCTGGGGGAGTGTGTTGTGTGGGTCCGCTAAGGACGCTGGCGACCTGCCAAAGAGGGTCAGTAAACGCCCGAACGCTTTGTTAGAGCACTGTGGTTAGTCCGTAGGGGGTGTGGGTGAGGTTCATCGGGCCAAGACTTAGTCGCCGTTTGGGTCCGTTAATGGCTTCCGGAACCACTCAGGGAGTCAACACTGTGAAAGAGGTGCGAAATAATGAGCAGGAAGACAAGTACTGCTAGTTTATTGATGAAGTGATCCGCTTATAAAGCGGCATGCGGACGTCTGCGTACTTCGCAGAGACCGCATTTACAAAGATTTACAGGTGACCTGAGGTCAAACTATTTCTCTACAAAAACAGGACAGGTTCGTACAGAAAACATAATGATTAATAATGTCTGACGTGTTACAAAAATACTCCGTTACATGTACATAATGCATGATAATTTGGAAAGGCAATAAAATACATAATTTACAAATATGGTAGTAGCATGGGTTTTCGCCGACCCCAGGTCGATGTGAAGGCACCATAGAAAACAGGATGTTCATTATAGAGAACACGTTGAGCGGGGACTTTACAATAGAGTTGACAAACTGTGTACACTGTATAGCCGTTGCAAAGTATACGATTGTTACATGCCCTATCAATGCTATAAATGTCAGGAATTTGGTCATAGCGCAATAGGTTGTAGAAATGACCAAGCTTGCCTAGATAATGGTGAAAACCACAAATCAAATAGATATTAGCAGCATCTTCAAGTGTAAAAATTGTGTAAAGAAAGGCCATAGTGATACCAAACATAAAACATACGATGGCAATAAGTGCACAGTATATAAAGGATATGTGTCAAAGGTGAATAATACGGACCACGGCTTTGACTAATAATCTCCTGTGCAGTATAATAAATGTACAGTCCATAGGAAATAACACTAACGCTATTAGAAACTATAAATTATCACAGTCTAGATATATGCGTGCTAACGGAGACTTGGCTAAGCAATAATGTAAGTGAAGAGCATACGGGAAGAATGCAAATTTAAAAAGGAACTAAAGATTCCTATTCTGCAGGAGAAAACGAGAAAACACTGAAAGACAATTGTAAAATATTAGAAGCACCGTATTTTGAAAACGTACATGGGCCTACCAGAGAGGGAATTATCCCTGTGGAGGGCTGTACTTAAAACCAAACAAAGTGAACAAAGTGAAATACCTCCTCTGGTTTTAATGGGGAAAGTGTCAATGCCGCTAATTGTAGGAAAGTCTCAACCTTTCGTAGCCATACAGTATTAATGAATGAGTTTAAATTAGAACCTGAGGGTTGGTTCAGGTACTTATGAAATGGACAGTGAAGCCTACTTTCATTATAGCAACGCTTTCATAAAAAGGCAGGACACTTGCCTGAGTCTACACCAAATTGAGAGTATCACATGGAAATATAATTTTAAATTTTTATTATATGACTTGATCTAATAACGGCCTATAAATAGCGCTACAGGGTCTAACAATGAAATTAATCAGGCCTATACGTAATTTATTCATGTTCGGATCAGAGCTCCTGAGATCCTTACCAGATGAAATCCAGCAGAGAACTGTCAGTCACAAAATCGTTGCTTACCCTCAAGTCCACACATGCAATTACCTGTCAGTTGATCGGAAGAACTATAGGTAATTCCATCCCTTCATCCGTTCTGGTGAGTGGACTGACTCCGCACATAAACTGTCGTCCGCACGTAAGTTTTAACGCCAGATTCGTTGAACTGACAGGTAAACCTGATCATGAATACCTGGTCTTAGCAGCAGCCTACCTTGCGTTGCGATCAAAAACAGGTAAGTCAGTTACATCAGTGACACAGTTTTTCACGATAACTTTCATAATAAAAGATAACTAGGGAATCAAGCAAACACTTTGGCATCCAGACAAAAGCAACAAACTGGCGGAAACTTTCCCAGCTTGTATGCATAAGGTATATTAAATTTGATTCGAGGAAGGTGGACTTGGTTAAATGAGGAAAAGGGAACTGGATAGATCGGATAACGAGGTTGTTCTTGATAACAGCAAGTTCATGGACTGAACAGTCATTTTAGGAAATGGTTGCAGATAAAATCAAGTAGTAGTTGGGCGATTCTGACTTGCTTATCTCACAAAAAGCATTGATAATATCATGATAATATCATGCAATGACATTATTGAATAAAAAAACGTTAACTGTGTTCTCGCACATAAACACCACGCTCACAATATCAGCAGTGAGTCAACTCACTTCTATGCAGACTTCATACACTCAAACAACACAATTCACTATCGAAAATACGGCCTGTTAACACTCATCAAACCACCTCTTCCCACAGTAAATCTGTGGAAATTAGTATTCTGATTATGTGGTTCAATGACTGTTTCTCACCTTCTGTTGACAAGTTACGAATTCTCTTCCGTATTCTGCTCTACTGGCTCCCGTAACCTAGGTAGGTCTAGCGATTCTTTGGTGATTTAGCCACCATATTATCCCCCTTTTCTTCCGTTCTCTTACTGTCGTTTTATTTCACTTGCTTTTATTTTACGTTTTCGCAGATTCGACGACTTTCCTTTTAAAAGTCAATTTTCACTCACATTCCCTATTGGTGGAAATACTAACTTGATTGCAAGCAGGTACAGAGAAATTCCAGTGTGCGTTTTACACAAATACCTAGGCCTATTTCACAAGGTCAGGCGTTGTATTTAATGAAACCACCATACTCTCTCTCTCTCTCTCTCTCTCTCTCTCTCTCTCTCTCTCTCTCTCTCTCTCTCTCTCTCTCTCTCTCTCTCGTTAGTAGCGGAATGAAATATATATTTCCCTTAGGCATGAAATCGTCCCTGTATAATCTGTATCAAAGAACCTCAGGTTGAGAAGCTTTGGTCTAAAGTCTAAACTATAGGAAAATGGACTTTCAGAGTTGCGTCACGTCTAGCATGATGAACTGGGTGAATTAACTTCCTGACACATCGCCCAGTGCCCAGAGCAATAATGGTGTTAAACCAAATAACAGAGGGGAAGGTCGGAGGATTTATTGGAGAGAAGGAATAACAAGTTTTTGCAAGTTAGAACAAATAAGGAACAAGCTGCAGAATAAGGCTGCATTTTTTTTAAACAAAATGTACAACAAAGCACTATTCACGCTTATCCCAAAATGCGGATTGAAGTAACTGTCAGTCTTGATTGATTTGGAGTGGATAATTAATTACGATTAGGGTGTGAGGCTGAGTTATATCTAAATAATAGTGGTTTTTTTTAAATGTTCATCCACCTAAAGATTCACTGTTACGTATTATACTATTCGAAGATTCCTCCCTTGTTAGTCACCAACGGCATAGGCCTATAGGGAACCTTTCAATGATAATTCAACAAAATACTTTCAATTTCTGCAATACTTGAGACTGACATCAACTATCTGGTCACAATTAAGAGTACAAAAAACTTAACTTTTCTAAAAAGATAATCACCAGCTAAAGTACTAGTAGCCTACCACTACTCAATTAGACCGATGATGTGATTAGCTTTCTAACGGTATATGATTATCTATCCATTAACCAATAAGGCCCATTTAAGCTACAACAACGAATCTATCTCGGTAAAATGTCTTGAACTTTGTGGCAGCAGTACTGGTAAGGTTCAGAATAAAGTGTGTCAAGACACCAGCGTAAGTTTTAAAAGCAGTACGAACTAGCGGGCAACACGTCATGACCTAATGGCCGGTCGGTTTAGCTTCGTAATCAATGGATCTATTTACATAATGAAAAAAAACAAGAGTTTAGAAGCGAGTCCGTTTTAAAATCGATAAGATAAAGTTGGGTGGGATTAAACGATCCTCACGCCTCCAGCCTTATCGTATCGAAATTTTACCTCGGGAGTAAAACAGTAATAGTCTTTTCAGTCTGCGACTGTACAAGCCTGAGGGCAGCAATTTGCTTTTAAAGAGTCGCAGATCACAAAAGGCGCAAGTCCATTTCGGTGCTGAGAAGGTCATTTCGTACAGGACCGCTCTCCGATTTTTGGTGTTTGGTTGTCTGTTTAAACCGGTCTTCCTATTTGAAGGTAAGGAGCTATTTAAAGTAACTTCCAAAAAGCGGGGAATTTGCTCCAGGTGGGGTAGGCCTAGAGAAGGACTCTTAGACTATAAGCAGAGAGTTTCTCTGGTTCTTTCATTTATAGGGAATGGGACTGTCAGTGTTTTATAGGTAAAACATGGGAATTATACAAGTTGTCATTTTATAACTCGATCTCTTGCATTCCAACTTTATTATTTCATGAATAAATTAATAAAATTAAATATTATATATTACTGGATATCAGACTCAAGTAGAGAACGGCTCCAGAAAGTTTGAAGAAAGCAGTCAAGAAATAGATTCATTAATTTTAATTTATGTATGTATGTATGTATGTATGTATGTATGTATGTATGTATGTATGTATGTACAGTATATATATATATATATATATATATATATATATATATATATATATATATATATATATATATATATATATATATATATAATCTATGTGCGTGTATTACTTCTTAGGTATAGATTGATTGATTGATTAATTGAGAGTTATCTGGCGTCACAACTACCAGGGTCACCGACGCCGTTCTTAGGTAACGTAGCATTTTTATAAGGAAGGAATTGTTCCATAACTGACCTTGATTTAAAAAGGTAGTTCCACTGTTACATAACAGTTCCTACTTATCACTTGAAGGGTAGCAGAAGAAGAGATGATGATAGTACTCAAGACCCCTCCACTTGAGATTAAAAGATGCCGTAATTGGGGTATTTTTTTACACATAACCATAGGTATGAGGATTTTTAGTTTTCCAATTTTTCCATTGAACAAATAATTTGAACAATTTTCATGTAGGCCTACTGATTCGTATGGCATTTAGGAATCTCAAAATGAATATCAAACTACATATCGTGTCGACCGACACAACTGTTCATTTTATGTTTTTTACTGGTTTTAAGTCTGTCGTGTAGACCTACCGTACACGGTAACTGATATTATGTTTTCAATGGGTTTTAAGTTTTCGTGTAGACCTGCATGATAATAGTATGTTGCCTACGGGTTTTTTAAGCCTGTCGTGTAGCCCTCATTTTTATGTTTGCGAGTTTTAAGCCTATCGATAACTCATTTTATGTTTGTAGGGTTGCCATAGCGTTTAGACCTGCATGATAATCTATCTGTGGTGTCTACGGGTTTTAAGCCTGTCGTGTAGACCTACATGACTACTGATTTTATGTTTTTAGGGTTGCTAGCCTTTTGTGTAGACCTACACGATAATTCATTTTACGTTGTCCACGGGTTTTAAGCCTATCGTGCAGACCTACACGGTAACTCATTTTATGTTTTTCTGCGAGTTATAAGACTATTGTATAGACTACACAATAACTCATTTCATGTTTTTTTTTTTGGGGGGGGGTGGTTGCAAGCCTATCATTTAGACATACACAATAATTTATTTTGTGTTGTCTACGGGTTTTAAATCTGTCGTGTAGACCTACACGATAGACATCAAGTGACCCTAATCTAAAGCAGTTGTAGCCTGTAGTCATACAAAGTGGGTGACCGGCTCATGCTCATGGGATACCATTATATCTCTTATAGGCTGTTCCTCAGCCAGCAGGAGAGACGCTGTATCTGTAACGAGTGAAATTTGAAGATGGTTTTAATCATAGACTCTCTTTTGAACAGTACAAAGAATATATTCACAAAATGGAAAACGCTAGTTGAGGTGATGTAGAAAGTGAAGTAGGTTTTAATCTTAGAAACCCACTTTTTGACAGTACAAAGAATAGACTTGTAATCTTGAAAAACGCCAGTTGGTGGATGCAGAAAGTGAAATGGGTTTTAATCTTAGACTCACTTTCGGACAGCACAAAGAATAGACCCATAATCTGAAAAACGTCGTGTGGGGGGGGGGTGTGAAGAAAGTGAAGTGAATTTTAATCTTAGACTCACTTTCGGACAGTAAAATGAATAGTAGATTCACAATATGGAAAATGCTAGGTGGGGGGTGTAGAAATTGGAGTGGATTTTAATTGTAGACTCACCTCTGGACAGCACAAAGAGATATTCAAGCAGAAAAACGCCAGGTGCGGGGTGTAGAGGGTTAAGTGGATTTTAATCATAGACTCACTTTTAGACATTACAGAGAATAGATTCGTAATCTGAAAAACACTGATACAATAAGCGCTCTCGAGCGTTGACAGGAGTTAAAGTCAAATGTAAAACCAAGGACGATTAAACGTAAAAACCAAGCATTGTTTGACGAATCAGGACTTTAAAATGGAGAGCACTGGAGGAGTCAGGTACCAGGAATCTGTCCAAGGTCGGAACAATTATGACGGTGGTTATGTGTTCGTGTATTGCAGAGGGAAGCAGAAACTAACCTGTAGTCCTGTACTTCTACAGCTTGTGGAATGTTTAGTCACACGAGAAATATTTTCATTTTTACGTTTCTACAGCTTATGGAATGTTTATTCACACGAGAAATGTTTTCATTTTTACGTTTCATGACCTTAACTCGCAAAAGAAGAGGTCTAGTTTTGTTTTAATTATATAGAAAACGGTGCATTGCTCTAAGCATTTTAATCTATATTTATTTTCTTTGAAACTGACTTATTTTTACTTATTCACAAAAACAATTTAGTTAGGAAAATACGTAATGAAAAACACACGCCTACTGAGGTTAGAATTTAGAGTTTTTTTATAACAAAAATAATTATGACATTACTTTGCCGTCCATTTGCAATAAAGAAACGATATTATGCGCATGATGACTTGGTTCTGTTACGATAACTCAAGAATCTATCTAGTACGAGTCTATTCGTAAAAATATCTGACACATGACCATGGGAATAAAATTATTATTATTATTATTATTATTATTATTATTATTATTATTATTATTATTATTATTATTCAGATGAACCCTATTCATATGGAACAAATCCACCACAGGGGCCACTGACTTGAAATTCAAGTTTCCAAAGAGTATTATCATGTTCAGTTGAAAGAAGTAACAGAAGGTAATAATAGTATATACAGAAAGAAGAACAGATCAGTTATTAGAAAAGAAATAAATACATTAACAAATTAATAAACAAATAGATAAAAATGTAAGTAAATTATTAAAACACAAGGAGAATTGTTTTAGGGTAGTAATGCTTTGTATCATCGCTGGAACGTTCGAAGTTCCAGTCGCACGACATCCTCAGAATGTCTTTGTAAATAGGAACTAAAGAATAGAGAGGAGGCTATAGAATAGTGTGCTTACGGCAAGGGGGAGTACGCGAGAGATTACGCAATAGGAAAAGAGGCTTGTTCAATAGAACGGGCCGAGCGGAGGCGTTGTTGTGAATTAATTTGGGTTACTTTATAGAACATTATGGTTTTAACAGCCTTTGACTTTACTTCCATTTATTGCTTTATAGTTTTGTTTATTTATTTATTTATTTATTTATTTATCTCTATTTATTTATCTCTTTATTTATTTCTTTATTTATTTATTTATCTGTTTATATATACATAAGATATATATATTTATATATTCTCTGGCTCGCCGTTCTGTGTTTCACAGTACAGCCTATGACATTTTGACCACAAGGAATAGGAAAAAAAACCAATATGACAGTCATTGCTGTTTGTACGAAAAAGAATTACTCTTTTCAGTTTCTACTATTTTCTTGTGGGAGGGGGGTGAGGTTGCCAGCCCTACGCCTTTTTATATCCTGGGTGCAGTCTACTACAATCGACTAACCGTCAGCAATCTTATTCACTGCTTAGGTGAAGAAGTGCATAGATCGTTTTAAAGAAACGTGAACATATCGTTCGCGCTTGCCTCGGATTCAAAACTGGGTTTACTGAAAACATACACACACACACACACACACACACACACACACACACACACACACACACACATATATATATATATATATATATATTATATATATATATATATATATACGTGTGTGTTTGTGTATGTGTGTGCATGCATGTGCGCGCGCGCGTAACGAATTCATTTGTTATTTCCTTTAACTGTTTTTATATCCTTACTTATATTTTTTTTCCAGACATGGCGCCAAAAGGCGGTTGCTTTCAATCTCACATCGCCCCCTACTGGAGGTCCTTGGTGCTCGTGGTTTTACCACTTCTTCTGCTGCCTCTCCCGGTCGTCTCTGCCACGTCTGTGAGTACACAACAGCTGTAGTTGTTGTTGTTGCTGTTCTTGTTCTTGTTCGGCTTTGTTGCTGTTGTTAGAAAGTTAAGAGGTAACTTTTTTGCTTGTGTGCTTGTTAAGGAATGGGCGTTGGCAAACAGTTGTGTGTTTTGTGTGTGCTGTTTCACGAGCTTATAGGGATATATATATATATATATATATATATATATATATATATATATATATATATATATATATATATATATATATATATGTGTGTGTGTGTGTGTGTGTGTGTATGTGTGTGTGTTGAGGTATATATATATATATATATATATATATATATATATATATATATATATATATATATACATATAGGTACATGTATATGTGTATATATATAATATATACAGTATATACATATGTGTAAGTGTATGTGTATATACATACACATATACATGTACAAATGAATACTAAGTAAGTTGTATTAACGCCAAGATCCTGTTACTTTATCCTCTAAAACAACAGCCTGCATGAACGTGAAAACATGAAGACTGTAAATACCGGAAGTATATTAGACTGCGAAGAAAATTAAAACTAAAATTACCATGCGTTGATTGACGCCATTTTGCGACACATTTTCCTTTGCGGATTTCTGTTTGTTTTTGTCAGAATATCGCAGAAGGTTAAGATTGATTTCTTTGGCCTAAGTCACTTTTGGTGACACAGTGGAAAGATTTGTGTTTTAATTGAGGAACCCACGCACATTAATTTCTGGTAATAGATTTGACCTTATATTCGTAGATGTTCCAGCTATTGTGAAGTCCAAGGTCTGTGAATATATAGACGCTTCTGATCATTGCGCCATTGAGATGGACATATCTGTCAATCAGTATATTCCTAATTCCACCACTGGAAAAACGGTCTGGCTGAAATTCAGAGCCAAGAGGGGTCGTATTATTGAAGCTTGTCAGACACTTAATATTTCAGATGCTATGTTAGATCCTGATCCCAAGAAAAAGTTAAATGCTGATGGCATCAAATTTATGGCAAATGACTAGTCATGGTTTGATGATACATGTAGACGATCCTACCATGACAAACAGACCAAATTCAACGCATGGAGACAAAATCGTTCAAATGAAAATTACACCATTTTTATTGAGTCTCGCCGAGCTGCGAATAGAACTTACCATACAGCCGAGAGAAATTACAATGATTCCTTGAAGAGGAAACTTGAAGGAATTGCTGAGCCTCATCCGTGGTGGACCAAATTGGCATCATCTGTCTTTGGGTTAGGCTCTTCTTCCATCCCACCACTACTAACATATGATGGTAGATTGGTTACTGGCCCTAGGAACAAGGCTGAACTGCTTCATCGAGCTTTTGAATCTAAGCAATCAGCTGAGGATGTCCCTCTCCCTGGTACTTGTCACCCTGAACCTATTCTTACAAAATTTACATTTCGCTCCAGGGATGTTGAGAAAATTCTGGATAATCTTGATAGCTGGGGTGAAGAAGATCCTGATGGTTTCTTCCCTTTGTTTTTTAAAAAAGTTTCTATTATGTTGTCTCCCAAGATTATTAGATTCTATAGATTTTTATGTCGAAGTAGTATCTTTGCGGATGAGCGCAAACTTAGTAATACAGTGCCTGTTCCAAAGAGTGGCATAGCCTATCTGCAGACTGCAGTAACTACGGACCAATTTCTATTCTCCCTGTGCTCTCCAAAGTTGCTGAAAAACTTATTTTTAAGCCACTATATAAGTATGTGGAACTTAAAGGATTGTTAGCTAATAGCCAATATGCATATAGGAAGCAGTTAGGTACCTGCGATGCTCTTTTAGAACTGACATGTCCTTTGCAAGGGGACCTTGATAAGGGTTTTGAGTGCAAAGTAATTCAAATAGATTTTAGTGCTGCTTTTGATTTAGTAAATCACAAGGCATTTATTTATAAGCTTCAGAATCTTGGAGTGGGTCGATGTGTTTTAGGATTACTTCAAGATTCTCTTACAGGTAGGCAGCAGCGAGTTGCTGTGGACGGGATCTTTAGTGTGCCAAGACCTATTGTGTCTGGGGTTCCACAGGCCAGTGTTCTCGGTCCACTGCCATTTTTAGTGTATACAAATGATATGGTTGTGGCCTGGAAAACAAGATTGTGCAGTATGCCGATGGTGTAACACTTGCGGGTGTAGTAAAGCCTCCACTTATGAGAAATGAAGCTGCCCTCAGCCTCAATCGGGACATGGACCGGATCAGGGATGGTGTAGTCGGTGGGGTTTGAGGCTGAACTCCAGTAAAACGAAATCACCATTGACTAGCTGATCTCTTATAGATTTCCCACCTCCATCTGCCCCTTCAGGTAGATGGAACTTTGCTTAATGAGTCTGAAGCTCAACTATTCTAGTTGTGACTTTTGACTCACGTCTAACTTTTGAGAAACATGCATCTAATGAAAGTTTCAGCAAACACCGCACGAAAGTTAGGTATTGTTCGTAAGGCCTCTTATATTTATAACAGTGATGAAATGAATGCAACCTGTTTTAGGTCATTTGTATTTCCTTTACTGGAATTCTGTTCTTCGGTGTGGATGTCTGCTTCTGCCAGAGATTTATCTCTTTTAGATTGAGTGGTTCGTGGTGGTAGGTTTCTATTTCCTAGTAGTAGCAGTTATGACTTGGGCCATCAACAGCTGGTCTCTTGTTTATCACTTTTTCATAAGATGTATTTCAACAGCGATCTTTCACATTCACAATTGATCCCTGATCCCCTTTTCCTGCCGAGAGCAACCAGATTTGCTGAACAGCCGCACCAGTATGCAGTAAATGTGCCTCGCTGCCGAACTTCTCAGTTCTAGAGGCCCTTTATTCCTCACACCGTTGGACTTTGGAACTGCCTCCCAGCGGATGTCGTGCAATTGGAAATTCAGAAGTTCAAGCGAAGGTGCAATGCATTACTACCCTAATACTATTCTTCTTGCATTTTAATACATTCTTATCTATTTATCTATTTATTAATTTTTTTTCTTTTTAATAAATGGGCTCTGTTCTTTCTGTATTTCCCTTTACTTCCTCTTACTTCTTCCTAATGACCCCATAACATTCTTTGGAAGCTTGAATTTCAAGTGAATGGCCTCTGTGGACTTGTTCCGTATGAATGGGTTTCATCTGCTAAATATAATAAAAATAATAAAGCTACAGCTGAACAACAGCGTTATCTCATTTACCTCACGCGGTGCACTGAAGCATTAAGGTTCTTTGTAGCTTAAGGTTCTCTGCGGCGTCCCTTCGGTCCCTAGCTGCAAACCTTTTCATTCCTTTTAATGTACTTCCGTTCATATTCTCTTTCTTCCATCTTACTTTCCTCAACCCTCTCCTAACAATTGTTTCTTAGTGCAACTGCGAGGTTTTCCCCCTGTTGCACCTTTAAAACCTTTTCTCTCAATTTCCCTTTCAGCGCTGAATGACATCATAGGTCTCAGCGCTTGGCCTTCGGCCTAAATTTTATATTCTATTCTATTCTAAACCTAAGAGGGTTCCGAAGGGAAACCGGTCTGCAGAGAGAGAGAGAGAGAGAGAGAGAGAGAGAGAGAGAGAGAGAGAGGTTATAGGAAAAGGTGATAAATAAATGAATAAATAAATATGAGGGAATAAAAAAATCAAACCGATACACCTGAAATTCAGGAGGCGTCAGCAGCAGCGGAGAGCAGGGATGAATTTGTTCCGCGCTGAAACATTTGGAGATCAGAAAATTCCACAACTGTACTTGGCAAACAATTCTACCATCTTTTAGTTGTAGCCAAGATGAAACTCATAGATAACTGCTCTCTCATCTAAACGTATGCTTCATCCATTGCATGTTAAGGAATAGCCACCCACTGTTTATGCAGACGTGTCATTTATGCTGAGGAACCACGCTGGGGTGACCTCCCAGCCTGACACACATCGCTCAGATGAAAATATGAAAATTTACAAACTAAATATTCTAGTAAACTTTCTTTTCAACCCATTCTTACTCTTTGGGTGTCACAGGCCTCCTTGTGATCTCTTGACTTGGAAGACTCTCTCGTTACTGATAGATAGATAGAATATAGGATTTAGCCAAAGGCCAAGCAAGCGCTGGGACCTATGATGAGGTCGTTCAGCGCTGAAAGTGAAACTGACAGTAAAGAAGGTTTAAAAGGTGTAACAGGAAGAAAACCTCGCAGTTGCACTGTGAATCAGTTGTTAGGAGAGGGCGGAAAGTAAAATGGGAGAAAGAGAATATGAACGGAGGTACAATGAAGGGAATGAACGGGGTTGCAGCTAGGGGCCGAAGGGACGATGCAAAGAACCTTAAGTAATGCCTACAGTGCACCGCAGGAGGTCCACTGACGGCACTATCCCCTTACGGGGGCTCTCTCTTGTTATTGTTACATAACTGGTAATCAGAAACGTCAAGGACCTCTTCAGAAGGCATTCCTTCCTTCGATTACTTAAAAAAAATTATCTTAATATTATGTAATGGAGAGTTTATCTTGTGAATCTGGTTTTGTCAGTCCTGTCAAAATGGAAGACTTATCTTTTTACTTAGAAGATATCAGGTGTCTTATCTACGACAAATCTAGAAGCTGTTTTGCAATGTCGGTGGCAACGATTCTCTCTTGTTTAATGAAGGGAATGTCATTGCTGTTATCACTGTCAGTAGGTCACAGAATCTAGGTTCATTTTTTCTGGTCTACGATGTATGAAAGCGTCAGTTAAACTGGATTAAAAAGCTTTAGTCATTTCATGATCCTGGCGCAGAATAACTAAAGAAAACGATTGTGAACAAAAGAGAATATGTCCTTATAAACCTAACTCCCCGTAGGGGGATAGTGCTTTCAGTGCATCTCACGGGGTACGATGTAGGCATTACTAGGGTTTTTTGCTGCGTCCCTTCGGCCCCTATCTGCAACCCCTTTTATTCCTTTTGCTGTATCTCCGTTCATATTCTCTTTCTTCCATCTTACTTTCCACCCTTTGCTAACAATTGTTTTATAATGCAACTGCGAGGTTTTCCTCCTGCTCTGCCTTTGAAACCTTCTTACTCTCAATTTCCCTTTCAGCGCTGAGTGACCTCGTCATAAGTACTAGGCGCTTGGCCTTGTCCTAAATTTTAAATTCCATTCCATTTCTATTACCTAGCTGTAAAATGGATAGAAAGTTAAACTGTCAAAAGATTCCTCCTGAAGAGTTCCATCCTGTAGAGGCTGCTGGATAGATAGGGCGCCCTTGAGAGCCTTCAGTGACCTACACCTACCTTACATCTGTATATCTTTTCCCTTCAGGGGACCGTATCACACTCGGCAAAGTATCAACAATACTCTTTGTTCCAGATGCTTTGTCTTGTGGGCCCTGCTATGAGACCTTTAATTTCCTAATATCTCTGTAATTATACAATTTGAGGATGTTAATACATTCGATATTCACGCCCTGTGCATAACTTTACTAATGTTATACTCGTCATTGCACGAGTGCTAGAGGTTTCGCCACAAACAACGGCGTCGCATTGGCTGGAAAATTATCGTTTCTTATTTAATGATATCACGCATTGTCCTCGCATTTGTCATACCAGAGACAGACAGTATTCCATTGTTTCGTATTTCTCGTCCAGAAAATGAGGGCGCTTACTTCTTTGTTTAAGAGAAACCATGAACAGGGAGAGTTACCACCACCTGCAAAGAACAAAGATTTTTGTCTAGGCGTAACGTACAAAGAACGTTCAGTTAGTTCCTGAGGCTTATTTACAATATATTTATCCTTAGATGTTCAGCAAAACCTTTTTGTAGATCAAATACTTGCTGTTGATTGCAGTTATTATGTATATGTATGCGGGGGTTGTGTGTGTGTGTGTGTGTGTGTGTGTGTGTGTGTGCTTAGAAGGGGAGGGGGGTGTGATATTAACATACTCAGGACACCTAACCTGGTAAATTCAGATTTGGTATTTTATAAGTTTGGCCGACACAGGAGACCTTTGCATATTCATTAAGTTAATGATCAAGCCGATGATTTTAGAATCTACGATCGTATATACTACAGGTTACAACGATTCCCTCTATTTTTTAACCAAAGGAATCTCAGTATCTTATCATAGCCTGTAGCTCACAAAATCTATGTCAATCCTTTGTTTATGATGTATTAAAGCTCTTGTTAATTTCACTGGTCAGTAGGTCAGGAAATCTAAGTTATTCCTTTGTTTATCCTTTGTTAAATTGACTGGTCACACTTGCAGAGACCCAAAAGGCTTTGCAAATTAGGATTGGTCTCGAGGTTCGGTCTAGCGATGGGAAACTTCGTTGGGACTAGATCACCTCCTGGGATCTCAGTCCATGAGTAAGTCTCCTGAAGTCCAGTTATTTTAGTCTATTTAAACAGTGAATATCCATCCCCCTTCAATGTTAAAGTCATAAAATATGTCATATCTAAACACTGCTCTCGTTTTCGGTAGCAGCGAACAAGCAACGAACGAGAACTGACGACGATTAGAACATTTATGTGAAACCGAGGTATTAGACTGCTATCAAGCCATGAGTGACGGTGTCAAAGCACTTGACGATTTATCGTCAAGATTTGCGGACTGCCAGAGGAGATAGGCAGCTTTTGGGTTAGTCAGAGAAAGATAGGGATACTGTACTGGAAGAATGAGACCTCTTGACAGAATAGGGTATGAAGAAGACGTTTGTGTTCGTGAGTGTGTGCGTGTTCTAGCTCAGTCTGGTATATTGGTAGTATGAACAAATGTGTGTATCGATAGTACGCATTTATTTATATTTATTTTTTCAGAGTAGTCCTTGTATTTTTATAATTTACTTACATTTTTATCTGTTTATTTATTAATTTGTTAATTTATTTCCTATTACGAACAGCATATTCTTGGAAGCTTGAATTTCAAGTCAATGGCCCCTGTGGTGGGCTTGTTCCATACGAATAGGGTTCATCTTCTGAATAATAATAATAATAATAATAATAATAATAATAATAATAATAATAATAATAATAATAATAATAATAATAATAATAATAATAGCACTGATGCACAGATCAAAAACATAGTCGTTCATTCGACAAACATGTAAAATCGAAGTAAAGGTAACAATTCATATATTTTATTGCTATGGTAACCATATCATAGTTATCAAAGTATCATTTATTCTCCTAAATGATAGGAATACTATTCTTTACTATATATATATATATATATATATATATATATATATATATATATATATATATATATATATATATATATATATATATATATATATATAATACTATTGACCAACCTGGCACTGCCTGGAAAAACTCTGAATGACATTCGATAAACTTTCTCTCTGTCTCCCTGCTTTCTCCCCTAACACCCCCTCTTCTCTCTCTCCTTCTCCTCTCAATCTCTTTCTCTCTCTCCCACCACACCCATTCAGTATTATAGAATTCAACAACCTAAGGCTGTGTATTCACGATCAAGTTTACTGGTAATTTCTTCTGTCAGTTCAACGAAACTGCCGTTAAAACTTATGTGTAGACAACAGTTTGTGGGCAGAGACAATCCACTCACTAGAACGAATAAACTGATGGTATTACCTGAATATCTTCAGACTGACTGACAGGTAATTGCACGTGTTGACAGGTTATCATCAATATCAATGATGTCTTTTTATGATATGTGTTGCTATAATGAAAGTAAACTTCACTGTCCAATCCATAAAAAACTGAACCAATCCCTCAGTTCTAATTTAAACTCATTCATTAATATTGTATGAGAATAGACGCCTTTTTTTTAATAAGAAATATTTAGTCAATACTCTGTTATGCCTTTTTACTTCTTTCCTATTAAGTGAATTACTGCAACAGTTAGCCTTCCACCCACTCATCATATTAAAAAAAAAGTGGCAAAACACTTTCCTATATGGCTAACTTCAAATCGTGATACATATTTTTATATTGGTTTTAGGGACATTTTTAACACAACAAAATAAATTGTCATTATCTTTACAATGACATCAAATTCCTTAATAATTGTGTATAAATTTACACATTTGGCATCTATAAACTTGGTCAATTCGTACAATAACGTAAACATGAATCAAACAAAATCTTTCCCTTCTTGGAGGAATGGTAGGTAATCGGTTATTTATTGTTTTGGATAAATAAGCGTTGATAAAAGATAGAAATTAATATATATATCATTCTAATATATAACCATAAACAATAATTTTATTTTCCTAAATGATGGGAATACTATTCTTTACTGTTTATGATTACATCAGCAAAAGGTATGAATTGACGTGTTGTGTAAGCTGTGAGCACTTCGAGTTACTCAAAGTGCAGTAGTTGACATTTTTAATTTAACCCCTATTTGCATCTAATACATTTACCCTCCAAGTGCCTTTCGGAAAAGATTTCCAAATGTAATGATCTACATTCCTGTTAAGTTTTAATCTAGAATTTTCAGTCATTATTCTCCAGGTAATCAGTACCAAGCAACGTAAAGAGAAACTTATCTTCCGCATGCTGTAAAGTGTTTTGCCAGCTCGCACAATAATTAGTTCCAACCTTCAACCACTGAGGGTCCAAGGTGATATTTCGATTACTCCACCACAGCCAACAGCATGTTGTTCTTCCTACATGATGTTGGTGATCATGTAATAAATGACATAGGATTGTGTGTGGGACCATTTTAACACCGTACGCAAAAAGGGACTGTGTTTATTTACTTATTATACCATATAACGTCTTCAACAGTATGAATGAATGGGTTGGGCAAATGACTTGTGATTATTGCTTTTCACACGATGAAGTGGTTGCCAGATGTCGCGTGTTAGTCGGGGAGCTTAGGGACTTGATCGTGCAGATTCATCAAAAAGCATTAAATTTGGCCCAGAAGTAGGTTATACTATATTATTTCGAATTCTAGAGAGTGCCAAGAAAATTGCCCACATTAACCCCCTTTTTTGGGGGGAAAAACCCCCTTGAGGAGGGTATTTTTTCTATATTTTTCATTTTTTCTCCAAAACTATGCATTGTGTGTGAAAATGTACATGATCATAAAAAATGGAAATTAAATTCTACACAAAGTCTTCTTTATGTTATTCTTGTAAATATAATAGTTTCTGCGTAAATCACCCCGCAAGTGGAGGCATATATTGCTGTAAATGAAAAAAATCGATTTCACGATTACTTTTGCCTCAATAACTCAAGAATGATGCATTTCTGGATAAATTACCATAGAGATGAAATTGTAGGTAATATTTCTTTTTTATATATATATATATATATATATATATATATATATATATATATATATATATATATATATATATATATATATATTGCTGTTTGCAATAGAAAACGTGTTGTGCATTTGGCACATGTGTGGACTAGACCATCATGAAATAAGAATTTTCAGCCAACAAATTCATCTCTACGGTATTTTTATCGAGAAATAAAACTTTCAATAGTTATTGAAGGGTTATTTATTTTATTTATTATTCTTGGGCACAGCACCAGGAGTTATTGGAGGGGGGTTGTTTCCATAGCCATAGTGTGTCTGTCTGCCAATAATCATTAATTTTCTTGTTATGAATAAAAAAAATCCAGTAAAGGTGTAAAAATTGTTACATAATACAAAACTGCAAGGTAAAATTTAGTAATCACAATTTTCCAGAGTAAAAAAAATATATTTTGAGATAAAGAGTGTTAGAGAACTACAATTTCCCATATCATCATCATCATCATCATCATCATCATCATCATTCATCACAGTCAAAGTAAATACATCAACCTTAAGACTTGCACAGTCCCCAATAATGCAACCGTGCAGTTTTGTAGAAACCTCAGAATAATTGGCCACACAATTTTCTCAGCATAACAGAAATTAGCAATGAAATATGACAAAGGCAATGTGCAAGAGCTAGATATTTTTTACATTACAGTAGTATCATCATCACAGTCATTGTATATGCATCAACTTCCACAGTTACGTTGTCTTGTGGAGTGAAAAAAAGGTGTAGTGCAAGCCTCAAAATAAATTAAACACATAATTCTCTAGTGTACTCAAAGTCAATATTGAAATATATAGGGTGTATGTATATACATATAGAAATAATGTACAGTAACTGCAGTATTACACATCACCATTATCATTAACATCAGTCATTGTCATGCATCAACCTTGACATTAGAAGAGTCCTTCACAGTTAAAAAAAAATCGGTATAATACAAACTTAAAAATTTTCCCACAGTTCTCCAGTGTAATAAAAATCAGCATTAAAAGAAAAAAGTTACTAGAATTATCATTTTAAACATCACCATCATCATTACAGTCACTGTTTATGCATCCACCTTCACACTTGCATAGTCTGGTGTAGTGGACTCCAGCTCTAGTACATTTGCAATTTCTAGTACAAGATTTTATACAACCACAGTGGAGGAGGATGGAATATGCATTGCCAACATCTGCAAGTGATGTCCAGTATGGCAGCCAGGTGCCACTGTCATCTCTGTGCCAGCCCTATTCACTAAAGTCTGGGATTTCTTGGGATTGTGAAATGGCCTGATCCCAGTAAAAGCTGGCCTGAAGCAATACCCTCTTTATGTGTTGGAACAGTGCTGCCTGAGTAGATGGTAGATTCCCAAGTGTTCTGCCAGTTGTAAAAAGTGCCTGGCTTCAGTGACCTTGGCTAAACCACACCCCTTACTGTACATTAGCACCACAAATCTTTCTAAGTTTTGCATGTGGTGAGACTCAAGGGTGAAGAGTTTGGGGTCTTTGCTAAGGGCTTTCAGTGTTTTAGTAAGTCCAGGTGTACTTTGCCAAGAT
Organism: Macrobrachium rosenbergii; assembly: GCF_040412425.1. NCBI lineage: Eukaryota > Metazoa > Arthropoda > Malacostraca > Decapoda > Palaemonidae > Macrobrachium > Macrobrachium rosenbergii. The sequence goes on along the minus strand of NC_089791.1, from coordinate 53,003,304 downwards.
GCCCATGCAGTCTTTTTGCCACAGCTAAGGAACTGTGATGTTGTGTCACATCCTGTAATGGCATGAAATAGTGGCAATGCCAGGGACTTGCATGCTCCGAGCTGAGAACAGATATCGTGTATGGGAATATCACAATATTTCTTTCCGCTGTCAAAACTTACCCACAGCTGTGAGAGACCGAGTGTGGTAAAGAGTCGTATGGAAAGAACCACCACATCACTGTCAACAGTGCGCACATACGCTGTCTTGTGACCTTTTTCTGCAGCATGTGCCGGATGAAGCAAGAGTCTCGAATCTGCCTCAGAGTGATTACAGGGTTGGAGTGCTGAAACATCATAGGGCCTGTTAGAAAGCAAGAAAAAAAAAGTTTAATCATGCAATGATTTTTTTTAATAGCTATTAACGAATTTTTTTCTCGGCATATTTATGCAGAAACGTTAATATGTAAAAGGAAATAATACATACCTAATGAAAGAGAAATATTTGCCCTATAATTTCATCTCTATGGTAATTCATATAGAAATGCGTCATTCTTGAGTTACTGAAGGAAAAGTAATCGTGAAATCGATTTTTTTCATATACGGCAAAATGTGCCGCCATTTGCAGGGTGATTTACGCAGAAACTATTATATTTACAAGAATAACTCATTAAGAAGAATTTGTGCAAAAATTAATTTTAATTTTTTTTATTCGTGTACATTTTACATGCAACGCTCCGTTTTGGACAAAAAAAGAAAAATATAGAAAAAATACCTTCCGCAGGGGGGTTTTCCCCCCAAAAAAGGGGGTTAATGTGGGCAATTTTCTTGGCACTCTAGAATTCGAAATAGTATAGTATAACCTATGTCTTGGCCAAATTTGATGCTTTTAGATGAATCTGCACGATCACCCCGTCCACAGTCCCTAAGCTCCCAACTATAAGTTTTTCGTTTTCATAGGCGTCATTTCAGATTTTTGTTGGGGAGAGGGGCAAAGACAGTTTGGCCAGCGAAGCGAGCCTAATCAGCTGAGTTTTTTTTTTTTTTAGCTATTTTATGTGTTTTTGAAGCCACATGAGCAAGGTATTTTTCAGAAAAATTATATACTCCCACTACTATATGTTTTATCATCACTGGTAGCTAGTAGACAGACAAAAAGTTCAAGAAACATATCTTATTTTCTGGAGAAATTTTATATATTTATGATTGCACATTCAAAAAGAAAACATGCTGTTACTTCTTGGGGCTTGGGGTGAGGGGGCTAAGTTGAGGCTTTTGGGGCAACTTGGGTCTTGGGGTTACAAAGTTGAGTCTTGAGGGGGCATTTCACCCCCAGCCCCAAATGACAACCCCTGTATGCAGACGCTGCCTTCCACTCTTTTGCATCATAAATTGTTGTTCTTCTTCTTAGGTAATAATTTAGTAATAAACCTCATACACAGATGTAGATTTTACTCCAAAGTGTTTGAGTGATGTTCTTGAGAGAGAGAGAGAGAGAGAGAGAGAGAGAGAGAGAGAGAGAGAGAGAGAGAGAGTGAGTTTGGTGGTGATTTCCGCTGGCTGAAATTATCGATTTAGGTTTTCAATGTGGATTTCATTAAGGTAATAAACAGTTATATTAATTATTATCATAAATTATGATCGAAATTCACGTAAATTCTGGATCAAATTGATGTTATAGGGTTTATTGTTGTAGGTCAATCGCCATACTTGGCAACACCAGAAGAAAAGGTGAAAACGTCAGGTGAAAATGAGAATAAACCCAGAAAACTGAAGGAAAAGGTGACGTAAAAACGAAAAATTCATTTGTTTTGTCTGTGTTTGTATGTATGTCACGGGGTAGGGGTTTGATTTTGAGATAAAACCTTTCTGGAGTGACACAGAGGCCGTGTGCAAAATTTTGTCTTGGTCTCTCAAGCGGTTCGGATTTCTATAGTGGAAAAACAAATACGCAGACACTCATTTATATACTCGTATATATAGATATATATGTACTGGATTTTACTCATCTAGTAGTCTGAATAAAGATTAATCTTCGTTTGATTTAATACAGAGAGAGAGAGAGAGAGAGAGAGAGAGAGAGAGAGAGAGAGAGAGAGAGAGACTGCTGAGAAACCATCTGTATAGGGCTAGGATGGCACGTTTTCAGCAACCACTCACAGCTTAGGTTAAATATCCCGCCAGTGACCTTCGTTGTTGTGACGCCATGCTTGACACAAATCAATCAGTCAGCCCCGCCAAAGCTGGACGAACATAAGTCGTATCAGGAGGGATGTCTGAAGGGGCCGGCACGGCAACAAACAAAAGTAGGAAATCGTCCATCGGGAACCATTACGATTGATCACCGGCGTCGATAATGGCGGCCAAAAGCCGCCGCCGACCGTCGAAATGATTGTTCTTTTCTTTCGTTTTTTTGCGTAAATTTGTTATTCTTCGGTTAGTCATTTCGTTGTGCTATTGCTATATCCTTTTATATATTTTCATTCTATTGTCTTTGCGTATTTGTAGTTTATTTGGTCTTTGCAAGTCTTCTGTTGCTTGTTTTCTGCGTTGTTTAAGTAGGTCGATGTTGCCCAAAATGCAGCGTCCATGTCCCAATTCTCTTCAGAATGTAGAACTATCTACTACTACTACTACTACTATTACTACTTCTCTAATTGCTACTCCAGCTATTATGACAACTACTATAAGCTATAGCGAGATCTAGACCTATTCCTCAAAATAAGAAACAGCTTAGCCGTCCCACTTCTCTGCGATGGTGGCGTTAGTACCATATACAGTATATGGACTTTGGTTTTTTACAGGTTGTAACAACTCTCGAGTTAACTTCTGCAAGCCAGAGGTGAGTCCTACTGGCCCACTTGTCCGAGTTCTTGGGGCATGTGTCCTAAATACCAATCCATGGCATACCCAGGACCCACTAAGACTTATTGTTGTTAGAAATTAAAAAGACGGCTTTAAGTTAGGTCTAAAGGGAAGTCTTACCTCACTTGCGCTTTTACAGTGATGTTTATCTATAACATAAAATCACTGTAAAGGGAAATTTCATATTCTTTGTTTTCCAGTAAGTTTGAACTAAGGAATTCTACGTAGAGTGATAGTACCATCAGTGCACCTCACGCAGTGCACTGCAAGCATTACTTACAGGTTCTTTGCAGTGTCCCTTCGGCCCCTAGCTGCAACCCCTTTCATTCCTTTGACTGTACCTTCGTTCATATTCTCTTTCTTCCATCTTACTTTCCTCAACCCTTTCTAAGAACTGCTTCAAAGTGCAACTGTGAGGTTTCCTCCTGTTAAACCTTTAAAAAACCTTTTCGCTCTCAATTTCCCTTTCAGCGCCGAGTGACCTCATCATAGGTCAGGCGCTTGGACTCTGTAAGTAATTTATATTCTTATTCCGATTCCGAAATAGGGAATGTTGAGATCAAATAAGTGGGAATCTATAGTCCACATTACAGCAGTTTTTGGTGTTTAATGATATCAGTCTTTCGAAACCATTTTACGAACACGATAACAGTGACCTTGATTTCTACTCAGTTTTCATCAGCTGATGACATGACCTTCTTTACCTCGCTGCCGGTTACAGGGAAAGATCATTTTTGCAGGTCCCAGAGATTCAAATCGTATACAACGTTAGTTTTCCATGTGGTATCTATATTTATTCGTCTTTCTTCCATTTGTGAAGTTTATTCGAGAGGTTGGACAACTTATTACGTCTGTGTCTGTTACCGGAATATCTCGAGAACTGATGGACGAATCTTGGTGAAACTTTGGAGAAGTTTTCTTGATTTAACCGATCTTTGATGATTAACCTTTGAAAGAAATAAGCTGAGATGACGATTAGTTTCCTTGGAAATAATCTGACCCATAAAAAATTTGTTTAAGTATTTTGGGAGGTTAAACACAAAATAACTTACACAGCTCCGTTTAAATAAAATTTTTTAGAACTATTTTTGGAGGCTCAACGTAAAATAACTTATACAGTTACGATAGAAATTCACTCGACTTTGTAACTGCCAGGTGTGAAATTCATTTACGACTCATGGCTTAGTTCAAGGTCAAGGTCAACGTAATGAAGATAGGGTAGTGATGATAAGCTGTGTTAATCTCTACTCTTGTAAGAATAATTAGCCTTGTTGAGGCCCGAAAGCCAATTAAATTGAATAAGCTAGTCAGTTAATGATATTTTCCTTCAACAACAAATTGAAGTTTCTTCTAGTTCAAGGTCACCGTTTATACTTTGAAGAAGCAACTTTATGTAGTTGGAATGTCCAGCGATAAATTTTCTCGTATGATGAGCTGATAGCCTTAACAGGCATATTCTGAATTCATTTGTGTGTATGTGTGTGTCTGTGTGTGTGTGTGTGTGTACACGCTCGTAAGGTGAACGTAACCTTAACAATAAAGTATTAGTAGATTAAACCGTTTAATACTACTCAGTTTGGTAGGAGTTTTATCTTGGCTACAGCTAAGTTGTGGAATAGTTCGCCTGTTGTAATTGTGGAATCTTCTGATTTCCCAATATCTAAGCGAGGGGAAATTCATCCCTGCTCTCCGCAGCTGATGAAGTCTCCCGAATTTCAGGTGAATCGGTTTTATTTTCTATTACCTCATATTTATTTTTTCTCATTATCTTTTCTTATAACTTCTCTCTCTCTCTCTCTCTCTCTCTCTCTCTCTCTTCCTGTGACAAATATGCATTCAGGCCTCACGCGGTGCTGGTATAGGAGCAGCTTAATTTGATTTTTGGCCAGAATCGTTCATTTGATGATACAAGCATGAAATTTGGTATGTACGTCACTTTTTGAAAAAACAGTGCTAGCCACCAAAAATTCTCATATGGCCGCTAGCATGCCAAAAACAGCCATAAACCATAAAAACGCCGATCTCCGTCCATGTATTTCCGACTTTTGCTACTAAAAAAGGCTACTAATGATGGGAAGGCAAAGAGGATATGCTCTTTTATTATAATGTCCCAAAGGGTTGCAAACTACAGAGCCGATCTTTCAGTCAAGTCAACACTGTTGTTCCCAAGGTAGGGGGGATTCTGCAGACAGCAATGAGGCAAGCGGAAGGTTTTGGCATAAAAAAACCAGTTGTTTTGGGCAGATGAAGCTCAGTATCAAAGTAAAGACAATTCATATAAGAGAAGGATGACTAAGATTAAACTATGGAGGTAGCGCCAAGTGAGTGTATGTCGTTCATTACCAGGGCACACTGGTGACGGACACTGCTGTGAACCTCAGCATGGGGTTCAATATCAGTTAAACTGCAAGTTTAGTATCCCGGTGAACGATCGGGTTAGGTGTAGGGCAACGGCTCGAACCTAACTGTATCGCATACATGAAAGTGATTAAGGTGGTAAAAGGATAAACCCTCGTCCAGCTCATCTTAAGTTCAAAGTATCTTATCATGGATGCCAAGCCAAAAATGCAAACTGACTGGAGTAGATGCTGTCTTTGTCAAGAGGACAAAAGTGATGAAACACTAATTTCACCTCTTATCTTATTTCAGAGGAAACAGGACTCTGCTGGATATGTTAATCTTGCAAAGAATGTACCATTGTTTCATGCTGTTATTGCTATGCCAAAATCATTTGATCCAGTACGGTTAGATGATGGAGAAGGCATATAAACTACATGAATAAGAAATAAAGCAAAATATCATAACAGCTGCGGACTTTTGTTTAATAGCCAAATTGAAAAGAGTACAGAAGAGAACAGTGACTCCCAGTACATCAGGCACAGAAGAATACTGTGGAAAGAGATGAAGAACCTCAGATCCTCTAAAGGTACAATATTTTTTGAGTGAAGAAGAGGATGAAATTTCAAATTTAAGACAAGCAATCACAATGCAGATGAATGAAAAGCTCAGTTCATGTGCCAAGACCGTAAACCATGCAAAGTTCCTACGTTATGCAGACAGCAGCACTCAAGAACTGAAGTATCAACCACGAAGCTGGGCAGACTTATACAATACAACTCAGAGAGAGCACATCTTAATGCGATAAAGCAAGAGGAGAATCGCCACGATCAATGGAAAGAGCTACATCCTGAGGCTTTTTCTGAACTTGTTAGCTACATCATTGATAACAAGGTTACTAATGCAGAAACATCACCTGTAATATTCAGACTTGCTGATCTAGCTTCCCTATACAAGCGCCGGCTACAACAACTAGGTGTAGACTCCCTAGACGCCAATACCACCAGGTTAAAAGAGCAGTTACTCTCTAGAGTCTCTGAGTCTGAGGCCCATCGGAAAGGGCGGATGTTTTTCTAGCATTCAGAAAAGACATTGGCACAATTCTGTCTGATGTTAGCAAGTTCAGTGAAGCTATTCATCTAGCTAAAGTTGCAGATACCATTCGGAGAGAAATGCTTGCTCATAAGACAAAATTCAGTCAAGATTTACAAGAAGGACTTGAAAGGTTGTTTTCGCGAGCACTTCTACACTTTGTTTGCAGCACTGAGCATGGTTTTTGACATCAGGTCCCATCTGGACCATGGTGTTGTACTGTCAGATGTTGCTGTTGCACAACGTTTACAATACAACTGCTACTCCAAGTATACTGAAGGATCAAAAACCCGCAAACATGCAAAAAACTGTGAAACACCTATTCTTATATATGTTGGGATGAAAGTGTTTACCATAACAAGAAAGAGAGAATTAATTGACAAGCTTCACGAGAACTGAATTAGCATATCATATGACGGAGTGTTGGAAATAACAGGACAGTTAGGTGAGAGTGCAGAAAAGCTATATGTGGAAGATGATGATGTGTGTCCACCTATTTTGGGAAAGGACTTTTCACATCTTCTGCTTTAGACAACACAGACCACAATCCAACAGCCGCAACATGTAAAAAAGACAGGATTAGACTGTAGTGCACTCTGTAGCTGCCCTTGTCATGCATCTTGAGGAGTCTAAAACACTGACGTTCAACAATGATAGAAGGAGAATAGACGCTAATATGCTCATAATCATAATTCTCAAATGTGGCACAGTTAACAATGAGTTGGTATATTTGTCACTTATATTTTAATTATCTATGAACAAATGGCTATAAATACTCATAGAAATCAAGTTATATGGACAATATGTAGAAAACCAAGAAAATTAGATTATTTTGCATATTAGAAACATTTGGCAGCCATCTTGGAAAATGGCCGACAAACTGGATTCCTGAATGGCAGCGACTGTTCTCCCAGGTAAAGTCTACAATTTTATGGCAAAGAACCCTCTAATTTTATCCCAATAATGATTAAACTTTGGCTATTTATACACAAAATATGTTGGCATTTTTTCACGATAATCGTCATATGGCGGCCATCTTGGAAAATGGCCACCTAAGGGAATTTCAGATGACTACCACTTTTTTCTTAAAGTCTACCTCCCAATCGAGTATTTCTGCCATTTTATGCCTGTATCATCAAATGAACGATTGTATGGCTTATCTGCTCCACTAGTAGGCATTACTCAAGGTTCTAAGCAGCGTCCCTTCGGCCTCTAGCTGCAACCTCTGTCATTTCTTTTCCTGTATCTCCATTCATATTCTCTTCCTTCCATCTTACTTCCCACCCTCTAACAATTGTTTCATGGTGCAACTGCGAGGTTTTCCTCTTATTAAGTATTTAAAACCTTCCTACTGTCAACTTCCCCTTTTCACCGCTGAATGACCTCATCATAGGCCCCAGTTCTTGGCCTTGGTCTAAATTCTATATCCCTTCCTTCCCTCCTTCCTCTCTCTCTCTCTCTCTCTCTCTCTCTCTATGAAGGTTGACTTCCCTTTGGAGCCCTCTTGGGTTTATTATAGTCTGTCCATAAGGATTTTCAGCTGAAGATTTAAAGATAAAAAGAAAGATAGAGAGAAAGAATAAAAGAAAGGGAGGTCCTCTTTTTTTTGGGTGGGGGTTGGCCAGCGAGTTCTGTGAACTTTTGTCAGAT
>NC_089791.1:52962882-52990382 GCF_040412425.1 Macrobrachium rosenbergii | reverse complement strand
GCATAGTCTTCAGAGAGACAGTTGTCAATACTGGTGCGATTTTTGTAGTTGTTGTTGATATATATACCAACTTCTCACTGTGGCGAGTTTATTATTATTATTATTATTATTATTATTATTATTATTATTATTATTATTATTATTATTATTATTATTTATTTTTTTACATAAGATGAACCCTATCCATATGGAAAAGCCCACCACAGGGGCTATTGACTTGAAATTCAAGCTTCCAGAGAATATTATTATTATTATTATTATTATTATTATTATTATTATTATTATTATTATTATTATTATTATTATTCAGATGATGAACCCCCTGTCCATATGGAACAAGGCCACCACAGGGGACATTGACTTGAAATGGCCCCTGTGGTCCTATCTCATATGAACCGGGTTCTTCTTCTGAATAATAATATCTGAAAACCAGTGAAGACGAGTAGCTAAGGGTGCATGGGAAGAAGGACTGATAAAAGTAGATGTACGAGACAGAAGAATGAAAAACAGAACAGAGGAACGGCACAATAAAACCAATGCACGGACGGTGCATGAGACAGATTAAAGAAGTGCCAACGATGAAACATGGCAATGGCTACAGAGAAAGAACTCAAGAAGGGAAACAGAAGGAATGCTAACACCGGCACAAAGATCAGGTCCTAAGAACTACACATGTCCAAAGGAAGCAATAAATGGAAATAACATCTCATCCATGCGGGAGTGCAATATGAAGACGAGACCAGTCCACATAGTGAATGTCCGCACTTGCACAGAACCAGTACAAAGAGCGCTGATTCAGTTGCAAAAAGCCTTCCACTGGAGCCTGTGCAATAAACACTAGCTAGCCTTGCATTAGTGGTACGAGCATCAACCTGAGGACTGATAGAAACGATCGAACAAGATCCTGTGGGACTATGGTATCAGAACAGATAGGTGATACGTGCCAACAGACCAGACGACGTTGATTGACAAAATCCAAGAAGAAAGTATCACTCATTGATGTCGCAATACCATGGGACACCAGAGTAGATGAAAGAAAGAAAACTAATAAGTATCAAGACCTGAAAAATAGAAATAAGAAGGATATGGGAATATGCCAGTGGCGATAGTACCCATAATCATAAGACACTAGGCACGATCCCAAGATCCTGGAAGAATCTGAAAATCTAGAAGCCGAAGTAGCTCCAGGACTCGCTGCAGAAGAGGCTACTAGAAGGCGCACATAGTGAGAAAAGCGATGGACTCCTGGAGGCAGGATGCAACCCGGAACACCACACTATAAAAACCACCCAGTCGAATAGGATGACTGATAGACGAAAATAATAATAATAATAATAATAATAATAATAATAATAATAATAATAATAATAATAATAATAATAATATAATAATAATAATAATATTCTTTGGAAGCTTGAATTTCAGAGTCAATGGCCCCTTTGGGCTTGTTCCATATGAATAGGTTCATCTTCTCAATAATAACAACACATAATAATAATAATAATAATAATAATAATAATAATAATAATAATGGTGGTGATGATAATAATTACCTGAGAAATACCAACAGCATTGCATAAGAGGGAATAACTGGGTCATCTCAATTCTACCTCTTGTTTGAGAGGCGGTTGGTAACAGGGGCGTGTTCCGACTTTATTAGTCAAGTCTTCGCGGGCAGGTAGTTCGGTCAAATGTGGTCTGGAGTTCCATAAGGACTGTTATTTATTTTTTATTTATTTATCGTATTTTTGCACTTCATTGTTTCGTTTGTCTCTGTCTCTGTCTTTCAGTCTGTCTGTCTGTCAGTCTTTGTAAGCTTGTTGTATATATATATATACTGTCTCTTATACAACAAACATTATATATATATATATATATATATATATATATATATATATATATATATATATATATATATATATATATATATATATATATATAGCGATATTAATGTAACGTGTATGTATGTATAGTGTGTGCAGCTTAAAAGGCAGTGATCAGGATTACAGATTGTTAACAAAAGTATATGGTTTGATCGTGTAAACAGTGTTTTATGGGCCTTTTAAACTTCAAAGAACATTGTAAGGTTACAGCAAAAGCATTCAGATAATATGTCTGTGTTTGTGTTTGTGTGTGTGTTGTGTGTTTGTGTGTTTGTGTATGCAGTTCTAAATGATAACTGCGAATATCCTCCTTTAAGTTTGACATTGGCGAAGGACACTGTTGATTATCATTTATAGTATTATGATCTTTGTTATAATTACTCAGAGCACGCACTGAAAAATATGAATAATAGGAACACGCTGATTTACATATGAACATAATAAACTTTTCGCATTTAAGTTCTAAAAAAAAAGTGTCTAAATTAATGAGGAATTTTAGGGCCAAGAGTAGTAGTGACCCTGTGAATAAAATGTTAAATAGTCCCGCAATTGTTTGCCCTATTATTATTATTTATTATTATTATTATTATTGTGTGTATTATTATTATTATTATTATGGAACAAGCCCACCACAGGGGCCATTGACTTGAAATTCAAGCTTCCAAATAATATGGCGTTCATACGAAAGAAGTGACAGAAGGTAATGGAAAATACGGAAAGTGGAGATCAGTTATCAGAAAAACAGATAAATTAACAAATTAGTAATGAACAGATAAAAATGTAAGCAAATCATTAAAATACAAAGCCAAAGTAACTACAAAAAGCCCATGACAGACGAATAACGCGACCCATGTTGTGTTTGTGGAGTTTGCAACGACTGAACTGAGAGGAATCATAGTTGACACGAATAAGCTTTCTTGTTGACACGGAGAGCCACGTCCCAAGATGCAACGGCGTGAGAAAACGAGAGAAAGTTGACACAATATGCGCCGTGCATTCGAACATGACACAAATCTTCATTATCGATCAAAAATAACAGATCTGATAAAGCGCAGTCAATGCATAACCGTGTGTTATTCCAAGATAACAAGTTAAACAGTTATTCCCAAATCGTTGCCGCCACCCACCCCCACGTAATGGGGTAGGTGCCGTCAGTGCACCTCACGCGATGCACTGTAGGCATTTCTTAAGGGTCTTTGCGGCGTCCCTTCGGCCCCTACCTGCAACCCTTTTCATTCTTTTTATTATACTTCTGTTCATATTCTCTTTCTTCCATATTAGTTTCCTCAGCCCTCTCCTGACAGTTGTTTCATAGCGCAACTGAGAAGTTTTCTTCCTGTCAAACCTTTGAAAAAACCTTTTTACTCTCAGTTTCCCTTTCAGCGCTGAATGACCTCAGCACAGGTCCCAGCGCTTGGTCTTTGACCTATATTTCATATTCCACTAGCTAACCAACGCGGTGCTGCCCGGTATAACTCTGAATGACAACCGATGAACTCTCTCTCCCTCTCTCTCTCCTAACGTCCTCTACTCTCTCTCTCCATCACCCCTTCCAAACACCCACCCCCTTTGGTGCCATTGATGTCTTACCCCACAGTATTCTTTTCCAGATTATAAGTCATATTATGTATACCGAAATTAGGTATGATAAATTCGTAAAGGTTATTTAATTACCAAGTCTACGGGCATAACCAGCCCGTTTCAGGGAAGTTCCCACCCCCAACCTCCTATGGTGCCCCTTGGTGGTAGTGATGTATTACCCCTACAGTGCTGATTTCTAGATAATAAGTCATATGTATACCAAGTCTGGTTGAAATTGCTTAGTGCGTTTCAGAGTTATGCTGGAATACACACACACACATACATACATACTGTACATGTATACATACGTCCATTTTTATGTATATACTGTAGATATATTCCATTCCTTTCCGTTCTCAAATCGCCCCACTCGAATATAACAATACTCGGAAGTGTAGTTTTTGCAAACCGTCAGTAACACTTAAAAATAGATCCCACAAAGAGGAATAGCAGCATTTGACACAATTCTTCGGTCTAACTGAACGTCTCAAGGGAGCGCTGGTGACGCTGTTTGTCCGCGTCACTCAAGAATAGCGAAGAATCGTTTCAAGATCAGGTCACGGCGTGACACTGGGAGCTCAAATGACTTAGCAGCTTTCACGACGGCGCCCGTAATCTTCGTTTTTATTCTCCATTTCCTTGGCGACGACTTTCTAGGTTTTATTTTATTCAATTTTGTTTTAATTTCGTTTATCGCAGTCTTCTCCTCAAGCCTTGCGTGAGAGCTTATATAAATGTCAGTGAGATGCCACAAATCACTTTAGGTGTGTTTTTTTTTTACTGGATGATCGTCGAACGCGTTCTAAAATTACTTCTTTTTAAAGTGATTGTGAAAATAAAGCTGGCTTAATCTCGTTCTGTGAGCCTAAATTAACTTCTTATAAACTACGTGAAAAAAGTGGACGTTCTAAAATGATTTCTTTTTAAACGGATATTGAATATAAAGTTGTATAAATCTCGTTCTGTGAGCCTGAATTAACCGGCCATAAATCGCGTGGAAAAAAAGAGGTCTGAGATACAAGAGATGTTTAACTGGGTTAAGGATAAAAACTTGATGGACGTAGAGTTTAAACGATGATGCCGCTTTGACCAACAAAACACGACAGGATTTACGAAGCTTGCCCAATAGAACGCATCATATATCTACATAATGGACTCAAGGTAAATCTGAGAAAGACATGAAGTAATGAGGACACAGAGGCATGAATTAACCTTCGAATGAAAAAGATTCTTTTGACTTAGAATTTAACGACCAAAATAAAAAGCAGATCAACTAAGATTTGGAAATCGAATAGACTGTAAAAATATGTGATCGAAATAAAGACAGAAATTCATTGATAGATATGTGAAATGTCTCATGGACAGAGTGACTGATACATGTGAATAATAATAATAATAATAATAATAATAATAATAATAATAATGGTGAAGAAATCCGCAATACATTTGCACTGACATCATTGTGGAAATCTTCATTTTAGTGACTCGTGTGATTATGAGATTTATAATAATAATAATAATAATTTGGAATTCTCTCCCTGCATCCATGTTCCCTAACTCGTATATCCTTCTGTCCTTTAAAATAAAAGTCAAGTCTCTCATTTCCTGCTTAAACGGGACCTTCGGACGAGCAAGAGCCCGTGCTGGCGTAAGGCCAGATTAAACCAAGAGCAAAAACAGGAAACGCAACGAGAACAACAGTTGAATGTTTCACCAGATATTGGGGATTCAGTCCTACCAGCCTTCTTCTTCTTCTTCTTCTTCTTCTTCTTCTTCTTCTTCTTTCTAACTTCTTCTTCTTGTTTTCTATTATTATTATTATTATTATTATTATTATTATTATTCAGAAAGATATACCCTATTCATATAAAACAAGCCGCTTCCATTATTATTAGCTTCAAAGATTATTATTATGTGATTATTATTATTATTATTATTATTATTATTATTATTATTATTATTATTCAGAAGATATACGCCTATTCATATAAAACAAGCCGCTCACAAGGTCCATTGACTTGAAATTCAAGCTTCCAAAGATTATTATTATTATTATTATTATTATTATTATTATTATTATTATTATTCAGAGGATGACCCCTATTCATATAGAACAAACCCACCACAGGGGCCATTGACTTGAAATTCAAGCTTCCAAAGAATATGGTGTTCATTTGAAAGAAGTAACAGAAGGTATTGCGAAATACAGAAAGAAGAGATCAGTTACCAGAAAAGAAAAAAGAAGGATGAATTAATAAATTAATAAATAAATAGATAAAATTATAAATAAGTTATAGGGTACTAATATTAGCATTGCATCGTCGCTTGAACTTTGCATCAGAGAGTCTTTTTAGTTTTCTATAAAAGAAAATTTGTCTGTCCGTTCTACTTTTCTTGAGATCTTAAAAACTATAGCTATTTTATGTTGTCCCTTCGTCATCAGATATCAAATTACAGCCATCTAGCCTCAGTAGTTTTTATCTTATTTAAGGTTAAAGTTAGCCATGATAGTGCGTCTGGCACCGCTATCGGTGCCAGCAACAAAGAAGTTTCATGGGTCGTGGCTAAGAGTTTCATGGGCCGTGGCTGAGAGTTTCATACATCGTTATACGTTGTACAGAAAACTCGATTGCGCCGAAGAAACCTCGGCGCATTTTTTGCTTGTTTTATTAATTTTTTTTACCGTTTTGTACTTCGAATTTCAAACTTCGGTGAACAACAAGGAACAACTGAATGTTTGAATTCCTTCTCTCCAATCTTAGACCTCCTCATCTCCGTTCATTTAAGCCACTTTTTCACATTCTCAAAAGTATTTGGGGCATCTCAACCTTGTGGCAAACTACTTTTTTTTTCTTCCTCCCTCGGCAGCCGGTGTGATACAGTACCAAAACATGATCTCAAAAGGACATCGACTAAGGACGTCATGCCTGGGGGGATATTTTAAGGCCTCCGGTTAGTATGTCATACTGGCCATAAGGTCCAGAGGTCTATAGTAGACCTTCCACGGTCTAGAAACAACGTGAGACCTTCATATTGGCCTTGTGGGTCGTCGGTAGGTCTACTTCTCAAGGTCACAGAGCTGGGTTGTGATCAAGCGTCGAGTTTAATTTCTAAGGGTGGTAGGTTTTTTTTTTTTTTTTTTAACTCTCCCCTTAGAGGCCAACAGATCTCTATTTAGTATTGTTTCATTCTCTTAGCAAATGAGAAGAAGAGTGAAGAAGATACAAAGATGGGAAAAAGATATTAAGATAAGACCAGCCATTACCGTATATTTTATATAACACTCCAACTTCTCTATTTCTCTACTTATTTATTTTTTTGTCTATTTATAAATTTATATGTCTGTTTACGTTTTAATTCTTTAAAAGATTGCTCTGTTTCGTATGGACACTTAAAATTTATAGTTAGATAATACTAATAATAGTACTTTTTTTTAGAAATTAGTAAATTCCACTAGATCTTGCTTCTGACAAGAATAAAGAAAAGCTGCTATCACGTTCATTTTCTAACTACTTAATAAATAATAATAATAATCCATTAATAATGTATAATAATAATAATAATAATAATAATAATAATAATAATAATAATTTTATGGCCATTTATCTATATGTTCCATGAATAAGGTTCATATTCTTTGAAAAATAATAAATGGCCCTGTGGTGGGCTTGTTCCATAATGGATAAGGGTCATCTTCTGAATAATAATAATAATAATAATAATAATAATAATAATAATAATAATAATAATAATATTAATAATAATAATAATAAACATTATTTGCTGACGAGATGTGAACTAGAAATACTTAGTATTTCAAAACTTATTGATCTCTGAGCTAGTTCTAAAGGTTACGAAGGGCCCCAGGGGAATTCTTGGTCTTCCCCAAGGTCAAGGTTGATGACAATAACCGCAACAAATAAGTGGGTAAATAAATAAAAAGTTACGAAACTGATGCGATTTTGTTCTGTATAGATGAATTTTGTTTGTTTCTTAAGAATATCACATATAAATAAATGTTAGTTATTCATCAACGTATCTGTCAGCAAGTTAGTTATCACATATAAATAAATGTTAGTTATTCATCAACGTATCTATCAACAAGGTTATCTACGTTGATGTTAAATGGACTAAATATATTTTGTTTATTTAAATAGTATTTATTTAATTGTAAGAAGTAGGGTGTACTACCACCTAAACTACCACAAACACACACCTACACAAACAGAGGCTACACACACAAACAAGGCTACTCACACACACACACAAACAGGGGCATATACTCAAACACACAAGCAGACATATACTCACACACAAACAGAGGCATATACTCACACACACACACACACAAACAGACATCACACACACACACACACACACACACAAACAGAGGCATATACTCACACACACACACACACACACAAACAGAGGCATATACTCACACACACAAACAGAGGCATACTCACACACACACACACAAACAGAGGCATGATACTCACACACACACACACACAAACAGAGGCATATACTCCACCCACACAAACAGGCATATGCTCACACACACACACACAACAGACTCACACACACACACACACACACACACACAAACAGAGGCATATACTCACACACACACACAAACAGAGGCATATACTCACACACACACAAACAGAGGCATATACACACACACACAAACAGAGGCATATACTCACACACACACACACAAACAGAGGTATACACACACACACACACCCACACAAACAGTGCATATACTTTACTAACACACACACAAACATATACTCACGCAAAGACAAAGAGGCATATACTCACACACACACAAACAGAGGCATATACTCACACACACACAAACAGAGCGCACAGCCTTAATACTCACACACACACACAAACAGACGTATCTCACACACACACAAACAGAGGCATATACTGCCATACTCACACACACACACACAAACAGAGGCATACACTCACACACACACAAACAGCAGGTCTCACACACACACACACAAACAGAGACATATACTCACACACACACACAAACAGCAATATACCCACACACACACACACAAACAGGGAGGCATATACTCACACACACACACACACACAAACAGAGGCATATACTCACACACACACGCGCGCGCATACACAAAACAGGAATCCATTCCACATAGGAATTCATCTCAAAATTGAATGATTCCACACACACACACACACACACAAACAGGCATATACTTACTCTTTATACACAAACACACTCACAAACAGATAATTTTTAGGGGCATAAACAAATTATGCATTTAAAAGGGATCACACAAACAGCATGTGTGTGATCACAGAATGTTAAAATGAGGCATTCTTAACACATTCACACACACAAATAGAGCATGTGCTCACACACACACACAAAAAATTGAATACTCACACACACAAACAGAGCATTTACTTTACACTAAGGTCGAATGAATCTTTTATGATAAAACAAATACATTTAAAAGGGATCGTGGGATCTCAGAATTAAATGACTCTTTAACACATGATCATACGAAATAAATTATTATACATTTAAAAGGGATCTTGCTCTCTGACAAACAAACAGACAGACGCTTCTGACTACACCGTTCAACAATCAAGCTGGCATAGAGATTTATCTTAAATGGATGAATATTAACGTCTGATTAACCGATCAGGAAGCGTTTCTTAGCACCTTTAAACTCGTGCCATAGTTAAGGACGAACACACTTAGCAAGTTGCTTGCGAAGGTGTTCCTTATCGCTCGCTTAACAAAGGCTAATTAAGCGTTGAAGTGTCACCTAGGCCAGCTGCTATGTTGACACAGGACTCTTCTCTGCTATTTTTAGACCGTGGCAACGCGTGATATCGATTGCTCTTGCGTGATGGTAATTCGGAAGCAATCTGCTATGATCGTTTTCAGTCGAGGACCTGATGGCGTGGAATTCGTTTAGTGTTAAATTGTCTGTTGACTGAACGAGCCCGTGGATTTTGTTCAGCTTTGAAGTTCACCATCACTGATCACGATTTAACAGTTCCAAGTCTTCAAGAGTTGTCCATCTTATTGTCTGATGTCAGTGCTAAAATGTCCCCATCAACTGAACAAGGCTGCAGTTTTTGTTCAGCTTTGAAATGCACCATCATGATCACGATTGAACAGTTCCAAGAGTGTGGAAATGTCCTTATCAACTGAAGGCTGTGAGTTTTGTTCAGCTTTGAAATGCACACCAGTGATGCACAATTTAAAAGTTCCAAGTGTTCAAGAGTTGTCCATCTTATTGTCTGATGCCAGTGCTAAAATGTTCCTGTCGACTGAAATGCACAACTCTGATGCACGATTTGACAGTTCCAAGTGCTCATGAGTTGTTTATCTTCTTTCTTGATGCCAGTGCTAAAATGTCCCTATCAAGTGAAATGCACAACACTGAGGCACGATTTAAGAATTCTAAGAATTCTAAGAATGAGAAAATGTCCCCATCAATTGATAAAAGCTGTGAGTTTTGTTCAGCTTTGAAATGCACACCATTGATGCAAGATTTAAAAGTTCCAAGTGTTCAAGAGTTGTCCATCTTATTTCCTGATGCCAGTGCTAAAATATCGCCATCGCTTGAACAAGGGTGTGGTTTTTGTTCAGCTTTGAAATGGACAACATTGAAGCACGATTTTACAGTTCCAAGCGTCCTAGAGTTTGCCCATCTTTTTTTATGACGCCGGAGAATCTACTCTCGTTTCGCCGTGGACTCCTGATGATGCAGGGGTTAAGAGCGAAGGCCATGCAGGGTCCCGTCCCGTCTAACGAAGGGAACTGCAGGGAGTGTTCGTGCAACCGTTGGAGGGGCAGGGTGGTTTTCGAATCCCGTCCTGCGGAAGATCCTACTCACTGAACCCTTGGTGTGTTTTGCTGTAATGTGCTAAAACTTAAAAACTCTAAAACTCCTTCGGGGTTTATTATAGGAAACTGAAAACACTTTCAAGTCGCCTTGAAGGCGACGAGAATTACTTTGTGAATAGAACGCGGAATGATAATATTGTGTTCGTGCTTTTAATCTTATGATCTCAGTCGACATCAACAGGCGAAATGCGTAAATACAAATACTGTAAGACGGCTCTTTCGATAATTCGAGAGGACAAATGTTGTATTTATACTTAGAATATATTGTTAATGTATTATTAACACCATGATCTGTATTTTGTGGATGTATGACCTTTATCAAATCTTTCTTACCTGTTTTCCATCGAATAAGAAACAGCAGGTGAATTGTGGAGTGACGGACAAGATTTCACCGTCACACTTTTTGTGATCAGAACTTGCTTTAGTTGCAGTGAAAGTGGCGTTGTTGTCTTGCCGGTGATATTTTGCTTCGGGGGGGAAAACAACAACAACAAAAAAACTCCAGTGCGTAGAAGTAAGCCGGTCAGAAGTAGCCATAATAAAAACAGGTTTTTTCAAGCACTTCCTTGTGTAAAGGGCTTCAATCTTCTTTGCTGTTACGTAATCACTCACTGCCCACCTAACTGGTTAACGCAACCAGTCATCACCCATCTAACTGATTTATTTAATCAGTCATCACCCATCTAACTCATTTATGTATCAGTCATCACCCATCTAACTGATTTATGTAATCAGTCATCACTCATCTAACTAGTTTATGTAATCACTCATCACCCATCTAACTGATTTATGTAATCACTCATCACCCATCTAACTGATGTATGTAATCAGTCATCACCCATCTAACCGATTTATGAAATCAGTCATCACCCATATAACTGGTTAACATAGTCAGTTATCGCCCCTCTAACTGATTGATGTAATCAATCTTCGCCCATGTAACTGATTGATGTAATTAGTCTTCGCCCATCTAACTGATTGATGTAATCAATCTTCAACCATCTAACTGATTGATGTAATCAATCTTCACCCATCTAACTGATTGATGTAATTAGTCTTCAGCCATCTAACTGATTGAGGTAATCAATCTTCACCCATCTAACTGATTGATATAATCAATCTTCACCCATCTAACTGATTGATGTAATCAATCTTCACTCATCTAACTGACTGATGTAATTAGTCTTCACCCATCTAACTGATTGATGTAATCAATCTTCACCCGTCTAACTGATTGAAGTAATCAGTCATCACCCATCTAACTGGTTAATGTAGTCAGTTAACACCCATTTAACTGATTGATGTAATCAATCTTCGCCCATGTAACTGATTGATGTAATCGGTCTTAACCCATTTAACTGATTGATGTAATCAGTCATCACCCATGTAACTGATTTATGTAATAAGTCAGCACCCATCTAACTGATTGATGCAACCACTCATCACCCTTCTAACTGATTGATGTAATCAGTCTTCACCCATCTAGCTAATTGATGTAATCAGTCATCACCCATCTAACTGATTAACATAATCAGTCATCACCCATCTAACTGGTTAACATATTCAGTCATCACCCATCTAATCGGTTACCATAATCAGTCTTCACCCATCTAACTGATTGACGTAATCAGTCATCACCCATCTAACTGATTGATGCAACCACTCATCACCCATCTACCTGATGGACTTTCTCAGTCATCACCTATCTAACTGAATGATGTAATCAGTCTTCACCCATCAAACTGATTGACGTAATCATTCATCACTCATCCTACTGATTAATATACTCAGTCATCACCCATCTAATTGGTTAACATATTCAGTCATCACCCATCTAATCGGTTATCATAATCAGTCATCGCCCATCTAATTGATTGATGTAATCAGTCATCACCCACCTAACTGATTGCTGCAACCACTCATCACCCATCTAACTGATGAACTTACTCAGTCATCTCCTATCTAACTGATTGATGTAATCAGTCTCCACCCATCTAACTGATTGGTGTAATCATTCATCACCCATCTACATGACTGACTTAATCAGTTAGCACCCATCTAACTGGTTATTGCAATCATTCATCACACATCTAACCAGTTGACCTATTCAGTCATCACCCAACTAACTGGTTTTTGTAATCAGTCATCACCGGTCTATTCAATTTCACCCCCACAAAGTCTGTGAACCGGAGCTTTGAGCTCACTCTTGTTCGATGGGATTTCTGTTATTCTGCTTTATTATGTTACACGTACTGTAGGTTATGAAATCATCTTTGTCTGTTTGTATTTGTCGACAAGATATCTCAAAAGCTGTTGACTGTCTTGAATGAAATTTCGTGGGGTTTCCGGGCTACGGAGAAAGGAAGGGGTGAGTGAAGTTTGGGGAAAAAAAGGAGGTGCATAAATTTTGAGAAAGGAATATGTGGGAAATCCGGTGAGGACACAGTTGCAAAGGCATAGACAATGTTTTTTTTTTTTTTTTATCTTGAATTGCTTTATGTTTTGCCTTTTCGTTGTTGGATGAATTCGGCCTTGTTCGGGGAGCAGATTTTCCTTATTCGTAAGTCCCTGCGGCTTGTTAACCTCCTTAGTCACCTAAGTGCGCGTTCATCTGGCTGAAAGGTGTTGTCACACGAACATACAACCACACACACACACACACACCCTCTGGCATCTTTTAGTATTTAGGCCTAGGCCTAGGGTTTACAGCAATTGACCGTTATTTACTAGTCAAATTGAAACTGGCCATAGAAGAAAATGTGCGATTTGACCAGCGCCTCAATATTTAAAAAAATAGAGGGTACTTGACCTAAACTTTGACCTAAATGGCATATTTTAGCACCTAGACCTAAGCTTTACACTAGTTGGCCGTTATTTGGTGGTCAGACTTAAACTGCCCATCAACAAACACGATTGATTGCAGAAAATAATGGATACTTGACCTAAATTTCGACCTAAATCAGTCCTCAGCGGAGAGCCTTCAAAGAATCGATCGTGATTAAGCAGAAGTCCAGTGACTTTTCAGCAGTAGGTTCAGTCCAGTTTCAGTCTGATTAGTTCAAGGTCAACTGGCAGTTGCAGTAAGAGAGATGTTCAGATATATTAATGATGAACAGATGCATAAAATTAAAACAGTTTCACCAACAGCTTTCCATAAGTGAAAATAATTTTTTTTTTCTCAGACTTGACATAGGACTGAGATGAACGTACGGTAGACAGAATAAAATGTAAATTATGATTTATGCAACGCTGGCGTCAATCCAGGAGGTTATGTTATTTATCGTGTCTGTCTATCTGTCTTCCGTAGGGGGTTAGTGCCGTCAGTGCACCTCACGCCGTGCACTGTAGGCATTACTTGAGATTCTTTGCAGCGTCCCTTCAGACCCTAGCTGCAATCTCTTTCATTCCTTTGACTGTACCCCTGTTCATATTCACTCTCTTCCAACTTACTTCCCACCCTTTCCTAACAATTGTTTCATGGTGCATCTGCGAGGTTTTCCTCCTGTTACACTTTTAAAACCTTTTTATTCCTCTGAATTTCAATTTCCGGGCTGAATGACCCCATCATAGGTCCCAGCGCTTGATATTTGGCATAAATTTTATAATCCATTCCTGTTTATCTTTCAGACTGCTAGCGGGACCTTAGAAAACTAATGAACGAATTTTAGCTAATTATTCCTTTTGTCCCCCTTCTTCTCCGGTTTTGGAGCCAGAATGTTTTAGCAACTACACTGATGGCTTCGTTGAGCTCTACAGCGAAAACTTAATGACATGTAGTTTCTGAGGTAGGCCTAAGTAAGCTAGTCACGTGAACTGTGCTTTGTGACTATCTCTTATCGGAGTTAACTGAACGAATTCATGAGAACGTTCTTCTCCCACAATTTCCTGGTAACCAAAAGAACATGCCTCTCTCTCTCTCTCTCTCTCTCTCTCCCTTAGAGGTCTTAGAGTTTACTTATTCATGCTGCATTGCCCCATGACTGGCAACAACAGATCTTCAGCCTTACCAACAATGCTGAGTCGGAATCTCTTGAAGCCTCAGACTTAATTTCAGACGTGAGGCTAAATAAATTTCATCGAGGCTCTCTCTCTCTCTCTCTCTCTCTCTCTCTCTCTATATATATATATATATATATATATATATATATATATATATATATATATATATATATATATATATATATATACATATATATATATATATATAGACATGATAGAAATTCACCTTTTCAGTCTTTCTGAAATCAACTAACATTGCCTCTTTTGTTCATTATTATTCCAGTCACCATCAAAATGTTAAATTCTATGTCTTTTCTGGAATGTTCTTAAGGGCTTTACGTGTCTGTAGCCCGCAGTTCATTAATGCCGAGATCAAAACTATTTATGATATTGCTTTGAAACTTAAATACCTAAGGACTTTGTAGATAGTATGGAAAAGAGCCAGGAAAACATTTTATTTAACTAATAACAAACTTGAATTCAGCAAGCATAATATTCTCAAATTACCGTATGATGAAAGGTTTTACAGATTCCTAGAATTTTAAAGCTTCTCAACATATAAATGTTGTTTTTCAGTAATTTTAATGTTAAGAGTTTAGTGATAAAAATTCTCCTAAAGATGTTTCTGGCTGCATCTATGAAATTCCTTGTAAAAAATGTGATAAAATATATTATGGACAAACTGGAAAAATCACTTTCATAACGAATCAAACAACACCAATATTCTGTGAGAACTGGCCAAATATCGAATGCATTATTACGTACATATGAGAGATTTAGATCATCCATTAACTGAGTAAAGCAAGACCTTTAGTCCTGCAATGACACATTAAAAGGAATATCATCGAATCTTGTTTGATTAAGTCAAATAATGAAAGTGTTCTAAAATTTAAGTCTCGGTTTGTTTAAACTTGATGCCTTCATAATTAAAAAGTTGTTGATAAATATATGCAAAATTAATATTTATCTTTATACATGTTTCTGAAAATGTGAATGGGTAAGATTCCGTTTGCCTTTTATGGTTAAGTATATATTTGGATTAGTTTGTGACCGCGTGATCCTGGATTTTGCCGTGATTAACCTTTGTTTTTTACCCCTGGCAGTTAACCATCTGGTATTCAAGGTTATACATGTTTTTGGATTTGTAAGCCTAAACTTTAGTATTTCTTTTTGCTTGGTCTTGGGTTCAGTTTGTGACAGTCGATCCGGGATTATCCTGATTATCTTTCTGTTTATTACCCTTTGACAACTGACCATCTGGTATTCTTGTTCTTTTGTTTACTTTTTGCAACCTTCTTTATATCTGTGTCTCAATCGTGCCCCGACGATGCGTTAATAAAACGAAGGCGCTTGGTACTGAACTTCTGCCTGTCATTTTCCTGTGGGATTCGCTTATATATATATATATATATATATATATATATATATATATATATATATATATATATATATATATATATATATATATATATATATATATAGAGAGAGAGAGAGAGAGAGAGAGAGAGAGAGAGAGAGAGAGAGAGAGAGAGAGAGAGAGAGAGAGAGAGAATTTCACCACTGTGACACCGAACGATATGTTGAGC
This sequence comes from Macrobrachium rosenbergii, assembly GCF_040412425.1. Lineage (NCBI taxonomy): Eukaryota > Metazoa > Arthropoda > Malacostraca > Decapoda > Palaemonidae > Macrobrachium > Macrobrachium rosenbergii. The sequence goes on along the minus strand of NC_089791.1, from coordinate 52,974,417 downwards.
ATTATGATTGATTGATTGATTGAGTGACAGAGGGATGAAAAGCACTGGCTTCGCAGCAGTAACAAAGATCACAGGGCACAAAGCTGTTGATCATTGATCAGGGCCTGTTCGACTCTTATTCAGTTGAGAGTCCTTTATTCCTCACACCGCTGGACTGTGGAAGTCTCCCTAAGAACGATGTCGTGCAATTGGAACCTCAGAATTTGAAGCGAAGATGCAATGCATTACTACCCTAAAACAATTCTCTTTTTCTATTTTAATCATGTATTTATAATTTATCTATTTATCTATTTATTTAATTGATTTTGTTTTATCGAATAACCGATCTCTTCGTTTTGTGTTTCCTATTATTACCTGGTGTTACTTCTTTCTAATGAACACCATAATATTCGGACTGTCACTCGATGGGCCGGAGTTCAGTTCCCCCGGCCGGCTGATGAAGAGTTAGAGGAATTTATTTCTGGTGATAGAAATTCATTTCTCGCTATAATGTGGTTCGGATTCCACAATAAGCTGTAGGTTCCGTTGCTAAGTAACCAATTGGTTCTTAGCCACGTAAAATAAGTCTAATCCTTCGAGCCAGCCCTAGGAGAGCTGTTAATCAGCTCAGTGGTCTGGTAAAACTAAGGTATACTTAACTTTTTTTGGAAGCTTGAATTTCAAGTCATTGGCTCCTGTGGTGGGTTTGTTCCTTATGAATTGGGTTCATCTTCTGAATAATAATAATAATAATAATAATAATAATAATAACATGTAATAATAATTTCGGTCAAAAATTATTGTAATATATAAGATGAGGGTGGGATGATCAGTACTAGACCAATACACTGAGTACCAGTATACTGATCGCCTGTACACTGATGACCAGTATACTACACTGGTAACCTGTACAGTAATGACCAGTACACTAATGGCCTGTACACTGAGGACAGTACACAACATTGGTGATCTGTACAGTAATGACCAGTACACTGATGACCAGTTAGGACCTGCACACGGATGACCAGTACATTAATGGCCAGTACAATGATAACCTGTACACTGATGACTTGGAAACTGACAACCAGCAGATCAGTACACCGAGGACCAATGCACTGGTGACCTGTACACCAATTACCAGTATACTGACGACCAGTACAGGACCAGTACACTGATGACCAGTACACTGAGGACCTGTACACCATTTACCAGTACACTGATAGCCAGTGCACCAGTTACCAGTACACTGATGACCTGTGAGCCAGTTACCAGTACGCTGATGACCAGTACACTAATGGCCAGTACACCAATTACTAGTACACTGATGACCTGTACACCAATTACCAGTACAATGATGACCAGTACACAAATTACCAGTACACTTATGACTGTACACCAATTACCAGTATACTGACGACCAGTACAGGACCAATACACTGATAACCAGTACAGTGATAACCTGTTACACTGATGACCAGTACACTTAGGACCTGTACACTGATGACCAGTAGGCCAGTATACTGGTGACCAGATAACCAGTGCACTGATTTATCTGTAAAATAAAAAAAAATTCAAAATAAGATAGATTTCTATAGGCCAGATCATCTTCATTAGGCTCCAGCCAGGAGTGAGCTGCCCCCCAGGTCACATAACTAACTTTTTTTTATCCGTTGACCTTCAATCCTGTTTTGGAGATATCCCGTCATCAACAGACATACTCGCAACAAACACCGTCGACAGACGGGTGGGAGCATAACATCCTCTCTCTCTCTGATACAGAGAGAGAGCGTTTATAAACTAAACACGCAGTCGAACTCACGTTTGTTGAATTCCTATTCAATACATTAACTTTTGTCTTCCTTTCTTACCAACCATTGTTTGAAGAAGACGATTTGCGTCTCCAACTTCAGAAAAATATAATAATGAAGAAAAAAAAAACTACGTTTAACCGGGTGAAACGGGAAACTAAACAGCGATCCAAAAGAGTTCTGTGTAAACAGCTGGTCGTTTGACAGTTAGTACTACGCTAGAGAAACCCCTTCCCTTTCCCCCTTAAACCCCCAACCTCTGACGAGAACTTCGTTCTATATACTTTTTCATAGTTCAAGACCAGATGGTCAGTCAGTCACAGATAGTCTGTCCTTTGCCTGTACTAGTGTTGGTGCGAAGAACGATCAGTTCAAAGAAGTGCAAATTTGACGTCATGATGCCGTTCATGGAAACGATATTTTATTTCCGGTGATAACTAAATAGTTCTTTCGCGTTTCACTAAAATTGGTGAGCCAGTGTTTTGAGTTGAGTTATGTATATGTTATATAATTATTGTTTGTCGTTATGTTCTTTTGGATTTTGTGAATGGCTCTGTGAACGTAGACCTACAGTATGGCTAATTAATTAGGCCTATGTCCAATTAAGTTGAAACTTTTATTAACAGACCTGGCATTGTAATGAACAGCAAAATGGTTAACATTAGAGAGGAGGGGTGGTTATATGAAGCGTAATTCAAGAACTTGTTTTTTTTTTAAATCGTAGGCGAGACTTTGTTATCGAAAACTCATAGCTTGCTGTAAAGCTCCCAGCTTGTTTAGTAATCAGATTGTAGTATTCAGTTTTCCCTTAATTTCATTGATACTCTGTTCCCACAACGCATCAAGCAACAAATTTGGGAACTTTCAATTTTAAAGGTAAATTCCCACTGCGTTTACCAAATTACAGGTTCACATGGGAAGGTTATGGCTTAAATTACGCCGGTAATTGAGATGAATGGGATGTAACGACATTAAAATTTGTTCCGGACACAAGTGGTCTGAACATCATGAGTTTGCAAATCTACGGGATTAAAGGGGGTTCCATTTTGTCAGTGACGTTGCTGAACTGTTCCACGTTTGTAGAATATCTATACATACGGTGTATCTGTAGAGTATTTCAAATTGCAACAGATATCAAAATTGCGGTAATAAAATCTTCGTGTAATGCTTTCGGAACAGAAGATAGGTCTAGAATAAAACTAGTTATTAACGTTGACTTTTGAGTTACAGTAATGGTATTGATAAATATTTACCAAGGCCTTTGAAGATTTTATTCTCGAGATCTAGTAAAAATGGATATTTCATCCTCCACGTATGAACAGATATCAAAATTCAGGTACTAAGTTTTGAAACCTACGAGCCATAAGTTTTCGGAACTGAAGATAAGTCTAGGACAAACAAGTTATTAACCTTGACTTTGAGTTACAAAAATGGTATTGAGAGGTATTTACAAAGGTCTCTGAAGATTTTATTTTCGAGAACTATTATTAATAAAAATAGTGGAGTTCTCATCCTCCACCAACGGGAAAACATTTATTCTAACGATGCTGTGAGGGTTTGCAGTTTTAGGAGTCGGGAGAAGTAGGATATTCCAATGGGATGCGATATTTTCTAATGAAAGAGAAGTGTTTTCGTCCGGTAATTGGCAGCCGCAAATAAAACTAGTATCTCAGTTTCAGGAAACGCAAGTTTCCTAAACATAGTGCATGCTTTTTATTGCCTTATATGGACGTCAAAACACCTGCGTTGTAAAGCCTCGAATATTGGTCTAGATTCTACGAGTTTTTAGCCACTTCTCATCGACAGGAAATTCCCATTTATGTTTCCTAAAATGTGTAGGACAGAGGCAAGGTGGCCTTGCTTAGTTACTTTTTATTCATTATGATATAAAAAGCCCGCCATACCAGATTATTAAGACACCTAAAACTTACCCGAACCAATGCTGAAGATAGTTTATTCACATTAAAAAGCGCTGGCGCCATGTTTAGACCCGGTCTACATATAGCGCTATATAGTTTTTAAATTCTTTCGATATAAATAATTTTGTTTGAGCGCTTTACTTAACCTGACCCTGTTAACTTTTAATTTCAACCCTTGGACGTTAACCATTAATTGCAGTGTGCATGTGTGTAACTGCTACAATCAGATATATTAAATTTTTGTTTGAGAGTCAAAATGGATTTCCGGGCAATTATTAGATGACTGGTGTCAGTGCTTTTAAAGTCTAACAGCTGAAACAAATTTAAATTATAGAATCACAGTTTAATGTCGAAGTCTTTATATATCTCTCTATTAGCCAATGTTAACGGTCAAACAAATAGTTGGCTGATGTTTCAGCTAGACTATGCTATTTTTCTTTTAATTTTTTTTTTTAAATTTCAGGACGCCGCTTTTTTTTTTTTTTTTAAAGAGGACCAACAGTAGTTTCTGTGGGCTCGTAAATATAACCTCTCTCTTTTTTAAGTTCGTGGTATTTACAGTCATTTGAGAGTCATTAATTTGAATTTGAGTTTTATGGCGTAGAATAAATGATGAAATCTCGCCTATGGACACTTGAATTGCGTAGTTATATTTTGTTTTATGGCGTAGTTATACCTTGCTTTGTTTTTAAGATTTTCAATCGTGGCGTCCGTTGATATCCTAAATAACTTTATGGCGGCTTAAAAAACCAATTTAGACCTACGTAAAGGTTCCCAAAAACCGAACACGTTCTGGTAGAACTAAAGTTTAGCTCAAAATCATTACAGTCACTCCAACTTGCACCAGTGCGTATAGTGCGTATTCTACCCTAGGAAATACCCAGTGCCCAAGAGCATAAATATATATGACCATCGACCTTGGCCGTCCCATCAATCAAGCCATGGTTGCAATCCTCAAATCTTGGTTTCCCGCCGGCAATTAGACTAATAATGCTCATGACGACTTGATGAGCCTAGCTGCGTCTAAAAGTCTGATTGCGTTCCTAAGAATTGTGGGAATTTGATGTTGTTCTTAAAGAGTTGTGGGAGTTTTTTTTGTTTTTTTTGTCGTAAATCATGACAACTGCGAAGTATGTGAGATAAAGGACATATGCATTTGCGCATTATTTATTTGTTGGAATATATCGTTCCCATTCGCTTTCAAAGAGCGCAATTATCGTAATAGATCGTCTCTGAAAGTACAAAACGTTCCTCCATGATGTGTTGTTAGTTTTATTTGAAATAGATGGTAGTTGTTCATCACCGGTTCCTTAGCCTCACGATATGTAACGTCAGTTATTATAATACTCTCTCTTTCTCTCTCTCTCTCTCTCTGGTTGACTTGAATTGTATATTAAACATTAGACGTAATAAGTTAAGATAAGTAGGCCCCCATGCACTAGGTATAGTTGGAAACTTAAAAAATACAAATAGATCTCGTATTATAACGGAAGTTTCGTGAACTATAAACAAAGAATGGTTATATAACTGGGGGACTATTCTTTTTATTATCTTTAATAGGGTCTTAAAGACACCGCCGTACCCAAGGATTTAAGAAAAAAGTTACTTTTTTGCTAAGTTACGTGATACTGTATAAAATTTTCCCCTATCTTAAATCTTTTTGTAATGCCCAAGTACTAGTAAATAAAACCCAGCATCGCTATGTACAAGTTTCTCTCTCTCTTCTCTCATGTTCTCTTTTATCTCTCTCTTTTATCACTCTCCACCTGTCTGTTCCTTCCGATTTTGGCTATTTTTATAGCTCTCTCTCTCTCTCTCTCTCTCTTCTCTCTCTCTCTCTCTCTCTCTCTCTCTCCTTCCATTCATCTTGCATAACCGCTGAACTCCCTCTCGTCACCTTAAGTATTAAATTAAACAGCTTATTTCAGATTTTCATAAATGTAACTCTTCCTCTCTCCTCTCTCTCTCTCTCTCTCTCTCTCTCTCTCTCTCTCTCTCTCTCTCTCTCTCTCTCTCTCTGTGAACTTCGCTTTTTCCTTTAACCTGAAGTGAAACATGTCTGGGGCTCTTATTCACTTAGGCTCTCTCTCTCTCTCTCTCTCTCTCTCTCTCTCTCTCTCTCTCTCTCTCTCTCTCTCCTCAAGTGAAACATTTGGAACTCTTGTTCACCTAGACTCAGTCGTCTTCTCAAATCGAATGACGGCGCCATTTTGCCTAATAAAGCTTTTATCGTCAAGAGATATACGCTGATACGATGTTATCTTTCCCGTTAATAATCTGAGGGGGCTTATAATTGTCATCGTTAATGACTGATAAGTGGATACATTGTTTTGGTTTTAGCTTCAATTTCACCTACAACTGTCAGTCTTCTAATGGAATGAGAATTGATATCTTTAATTAGTTCCCATGTCATCACCATTATTATATATATATATATATATATATATATATATATATATATATATATATATATATATATATATATATATATATATATATATATATATACACGTATATATATATTATACATATAAACCTAGTCAGTTAATGTTAAACTATCATTTCCGGGCTCCATTTAAATGTTCCATACATGTCTTCGACGATCTGTTGCACTTAGGTGAATCAGTTTTTAAATATTGTTAATTCAGTAGTATAGTTAATTTCCAGCCTTAGAATTATCTGACGGTTTTCCTAAGAAAGAGGCTAATAATAATTACACATATTATAGGAAGTTATGGCTAGCTTGGCCTAATTTTGAGCGCTCTTGCACCAAATAGTGAGTCCATTGTTACTGAGCATATGATTGATTGCTTTGGGGTGCAACTCTTTAATAAGTTTTCAACAAAGGTTCTCTTTGAATGACATATTGGTTATGTTTGTATAAATTTCGAGTTCACGTTAGGGCTTGGGCACAGCACTTCTTTTTCGTTGATTGGCCCAGTACTCTGGTAAATGACAGATACAGTATTATCTTTTTACGTGTAAGGTTGCTCCACTCACCTTTATACCGTAGCATTCCATAGACAAAGGCTCGGGTTTCCTATGAAAAGGGCAAATGCCACATTGGCTTAACCTAGTTTGGTTTTGCAAGTCAATTTCCTTGCATCTTCTTCCTCGACTGTTGAACTATTTTAAGTCTAGAGTTTACTTTCAGCGTTCCTCTGGTTACTGGATTTCTGTTGAAACATTTCATGCAACGAAATATTTTTAATATTTCTGACAAAGTTTATTTATGGCACTGCAACTCTTTAAATAGAAGGTAAGGGATTTTGATGAAATGCCTAAGCCTTTGAAAGCCCTGGTCTTTAGACCTGGTAGAAAACAGCATAGGTCATCCAGGGTTAATGTTGAGAAATAACTTTTTACTTTTAAGAAGAATAATGTGTAATTCAGTTCTGTGATTATCTTCGGTTCAATCCTTTTTTGTGTATTCCATGTTGAGGAAGTGTTTTGTTTATTTGGTATCTCTTAACTATTTGCAATATGAATAAGTGTTCCGATTGTATTCGCTCATTTCCTAGTAGTACAGTTTACTAGACTTCTTCCTAGTACTACGGTTCTTCCTAGCTACAGTTCTTCCGAGTGCCATAGTTCTTACTAGTATTACAGCTCTTATTAGTATTACAGCTCTTCCTAGCACTGCAGTCCTATATAGTACTACAGTTCACCCTAGTCTAAAGTTCTTCCTGTTGCCACAGTTCTTACTAGCATTACAGCTATTCCTAGTATTACAGTTCTTCCTAGAACTATAGTTTTTCCTAGTATTACAGTTCTTCCTAGAACTATAGTTTTTCCTAGTACTACAGTTCTTTTTTGGAGGTGGGATGGGGTGAGAGTTTCAGCTGGTCAAAATTTGGTGTAGCCAAATAATGTAGGGATTGTATTGTCCTATACATATCTGAAGTTGTTTACTCTCTTCCCAAGAAGAAACCGTGTCTGATGACAGTCCTCCTTCAAGGTAAACTAAGTGCTCAGACAAATAATTAACCTTCTTTACAACATTTTATCATCAGATAGTACTAAATGAATCTGTGCAGGACACTTCTTGATTTAGTGAAAGTTTTGCAATGTTATGCATTTAATTGCTTACAGTTTAAGTAGACAGCACCTGAGGAGACCTAGCTGGTTACAGTATTTATAATGAGCCCGAATTAGTCATGTTTGGTGATCCATAGATATATTTTGGTAAAAAAAACTTGGGACGTTAAAGCTATGAAAGATTCCAGAACTTTGTCATCAAGACAGAAGCTGTGTATAATTCATTACTTGGGGAAAAGCTTAGGATATTGAAGTTATGAAAGATTCAGGAACTTTGCCAGCAAGACAGAAGCTGCGTACAATTCATTACTTGGGGAAAAGCTTGGGATATTGAAGTTGTGGAAAATTCCACAACTTTGTCATCAAGACAGAAGCTGTGCATAATTCATTACTTGGGGAAAAGCTTGGGATATTGAAGTTCTGAAAGATTCAGGAACTTTGTCAGCAAGATTGGGTCTGAAAATGCTTTAGTTATTGTTTATGTAAGGAGAAGACTTTTTCTGGGAGTGCTTCGGTTATTAACTGCGTAAGGACAACCGAATGTCCTCACACTAGTTGTAGGTTACCACTATTGGAAATTAAAACACCACTTTCCATACTTGCAGATTTTAGTGATACCCTAACCTGTTGTTTATTCTATAGAAGCTTGAATTTCAAGTCAATGGCCCCTCTTGTGGGCTTGTTCCACGTGAATAGGGGTTATCGTCTGAACAATAATAATCTTCAGTTCAATACCTTTATTTCCAGTGGATGGAAAATTGCAATTGTTTATGTTGAAATGACTCTTGGTATTCAGTAGCTCTCAGTAGAGAGCTTGTATCAGTTATTTTCTGCTGTTGCTCTTCTATTTTATCTTCGTCTGGCCGCTCTCGTTTTCAGGAACGCTTTTACTTCTCGGCATGTCAAGTGAATTAATTATAAAGAACTAGTGATAAATTTAACTCTTAAAAGGGAGAACTTAACAGCCAGCTTACTCTTGGCTGCGTGATCCTGTTTTTTTTTTTTTAAGAGCAATATTAATAGAATGTTGTGCATTATATATATATATATATATAAATGTTTATGAATGGATGAAGTATTTGTGTATGTATATATATTTTTATACACATATATACTGTATATTATATATATATGAATGTTTATGAATGGATGAATGTATATGTATGTATTTATATTTATATAGACGTATGTAAATATATATAAATATATATATTATATATTTATATATGTCTGTATAAATATATATTAATACATACATATACATTATACATACATATACATTCATCCATTCATATATATATATACATATATATATATATATATATATATATATATATATATATATATATATATATGTGTGTGTGTGTGTGTGTGTGTATAAAAATATATATACATACACAAATATTTCATCCATTCATTCATGTATATATATATATATATATATATATATATATATATATATATATATATATATATATATATATATATATATATATATATATAATATATATATATATATTACATATATTAAAAACAACAACAAAGGTACCCCACAACTATATATTGTGCATTGTAGCTATGCCTATGTAAACCCGTTTGTGAATCACGAAAAGCAGCGTTCGTTGCAGGTGTATCCTTAATTTTCCAAACATAAACATGCCCAGTAGTACGTGCTTTCAAAAAGTTATCCCTTACAAACAAATCAGTTTCGAGGTTTATGAAATTTAATAGTTTATTGGAAGTTGTTGTTCCTGTCTTAAATTCATGACGAAAATTCAAAAGATTAGGCTGAAGCTGTTTCCTGGTTCGCCATATTCGGTTAGCGTCTGTTTGAAAGTTGTGCCGTTTCTACTTTTAATTTTATCTAATAATTTCAAAACATTTATGATTCTATATTGCAGTGGGGCTTTTGGATGTTCCCAAATGATGGTTTCGACGAACTTACTTGCGTTAATTCTGTAATAAACATTAGTGTTAAATGCTTTGTCATTAGTGGCTCGTAAGCTTTCATTCTCACAAACGGTCACGGCCGTTTTGTAATTACTTTAATCTTTTTTGTTGCGTATCTAGGCCTAATCCCTCGTTATGAATTCTTGAGGAAAATGAAATGTTTTGAACTTAATAATTCATGGAAATGTTATGCTCACTCTCGATACGCATAATTTTCATGTGCAAGTTAGCAGCCTTTTTGTTATACCGCTCACGAGTGGCATTTGTGCAAATGAGCTTGAGTTGGTTTCATGCGTGTTTGATTTTTAAATATTCATTTTCGGTTCTGTAAATGAAAATATTAAGAATTTTACTATTATTGTCTCCTACAAAATCGAACTTAGAATTTTTATCAGAAATTAACCGATTTTAAAGCTTAGAAATTGTCCATCTTAAATTTGAAAAACTTTTTGCAAATGCTTCTGATTGAAAGTAGTTATTTCAGAATTCTAAAAGAGTTCTGTGTATTCACTGACACTGAGTGATTGAAATTCACAAATTCATTCAAAGATACCAGCACGTATGGCGCGTTTGTTTCTCAAGCGGGGCATCAAGTTTTGATAACCGGGCATAGACCATAGGCAGAAGAAGAAGAAATCGATTTCCGCCGTGCTATGGCTTGTGCGTTTGTTGATCGAATTTGTGAATTTTTGTGACCCAGAGCGAATATATTAGAATTCCCAAACCGGAATTCGTTTCGGTTGTAAGGAAAGGACTGATACATAGTCTGATTGTGTTAATGAAACCGATTAAGCGTGAGTGATCCGACGAAAACCGCTTTGTAGGGAAATTCATAATGGCTGCCAAGCATAGGCCTAGGCGTAACACCAATTTCGAAATGACGCTTACGGGATATGACTGATATGATTGGCTATTGGCCTATAAATTACTGATAACGAAGTGGTGATTCATTACCGAAGCATTTTAGTGTGTTCTTGTGATATACTGAGGCGAAGATTCTGTAGAAAGAATATTGAAATATGAAATATCGGGTTCCCGCCATTTTTGCCCCCCGTGGCGTTCCCCAAGGCTTGGAATGATCATGATGGCTTAAGTCGTTGATTGATCAGTCAGCTATAAAATTTAGCTATGGAATTAACAAATTGTTAATTATTCAAATAACTAACTTATAGTAAACGAGTGTGTTTGTATAGTGAATGTTATGAATGTTGATATACCCAAGCGCGTAGGCCTATGTTTAAATTCCCACTTTGTATGCATCATTTATGCAGTATAATGAAACTTAGTTTTATTTATTTTTCTTAGGGATACAGTGTATTTTACCTCAAAATAATACAAGGGTGCAAATTTGAACTAAATTTAAAGTAATTTGGAAGACTATAGTATTAAATCATTCTTTTGTTATGCTGCAAATGCAGCTTGATTGATTTAAAAAAAAAATTTCGATCAATTTGTAACTAAAAAAAATTGTAGGAATGTCGATTATAAAAAAATAATTTCGGGTAATTCGTGTTTTTTTTTTAGTTTTGTTTACAAAAAATCCATAAACATGACGCTGTATTTCAGATGTTTGAAACGGTGTGTTTAAACACTAGATTTCGTTTTGCAATAGCAGGATTTTTAGGATTTTCTGGCAGGATATCCCAGTAGGATTTTCCAGTAGGATTTTTTCAGTAGGATTTTGCAGTAGCATTTTTTTGTTTTTTAGTAGGGTTTCCAGTACGGTTTTTCAGATAGATTTTTCAGGATTTTCAAGTAGGGTTTTTCAGGATTTTCCAGTAGGATTTTCAATTGGATTTTTCAGGATTTTCCAGTAGGATTTTTCAGGATTTTCCAGTAGG